>NC_069508.1:44591198-44896198 GCF_027579735.1 Bombina bombina
CCAAAAGAAACAAAACTTTCCAAGAAAGTAATTTAATGACCAAAGAATACATGGGTTCAAAAGGAGGAGCTTGAAGAGCCCCCAGAACCAAATTCAAACTCCAAGGAGGAGAAATTGACTTAAAGACAGGTTTTATACGAACCAAAGCTTGTACAAAACAATGAATATCAGGAAGATTAGCAAACTTTCTGTGAAAAAGAACAGAAAGAGCAGAGATTTGACCATTCAAGGAACTTGCGGACAAACCGTTATCTAAACCATCCTGAAGAAACTGTAAAATTCTCGGTATTCAAAAAGAATGCCAAGAAAAATGATGAGAAAGACACTAAGAAATATAAGTCTTCCAGACTCTATAATATATCTCTCTAGATACAGATTACGAGCCTGTCACATAGTATTAATCACAGAGTCAGAGAAACCTCTTTGACCAAGAATCAAGCGTTCAAACTCCATACCTTAAAATTTAAGGATTTGAGATCCTGATGGAAGAAAGGACCTTGCGACAGAAAGTCTGGTCTTAACGGAAGAGTCCACAGCTGGCAAGAGGCCATCCGGACAAGATCCGCATACCAAAACCTGTGAGGCCATGCTGAAGCTACCAGCAGGACAAACGAGCATTCCTGTAGAATCTTGGAGAATACTTTTTGAAGAAGAACTAGAGGCGGAAAGATATAGGCAGGATGATACTTCCAAGGAAGTGATAATGCATCCACTGCCTCCGCCCGAGGATCCCGGGATCTGGACAGATACCAGGGAAGTTTCTTGTTTAGATGAGAAGCCATCAGATCTATTTCTGGGAGTTCCCACATTTGAACAATCTGAAGAAATACCTCTGGGTGAAGAGACCATTCGCCCGGATGCAACGTTTGGCGACTGAGATAATCCGCTTCCCAATTGTCTATACCTGGGATATGAACCGCAGAGATTAGACAGGAGCTGGATTCCGCCCAAACCAAAATTCGAGATACTTCTTTCATAGCCAGAGGACTGTGAGTCCCTCCTTGATGATTGATGTATGCCACAGTTGTGACATTGTCTATCTGAAAACAAATGAACAACTCTCTCTTCAGAAGAGGCCAAGACTGAAGAGCTCTGAAAATTGCACGGAGTTCCAAATATTGATCGGTAATCTCACCTCCTGAGATTTCCAAACCCCTTGTGCCGTCAGAGACCACCACACAGCTCCCCAACCTGTAAGACTTGCATCTGTTGAGATTATAGTCCAGGTCGGAAGAACAAAGAAGCCCCCTGAACTAAACGATGGTGATCTGTCCACCACGTCAGAGAGTGTTGTATAATCGGTTTAAAGATATTAATTGAGATATCTTTGTGTAATCCCTGCACCATTGGTTCAGCATACAGAGCTGAAGAGGTCGCATGTGAAAACGAGCAAAGGAGATCGCATCCGATGCGGCAGTCCTAAGACCTAAAATTTCCATGCAGAAGGCTACCAAAGGGAATGATTGTGACTGAAGGTTTAGACAAGCTGATATCAATGTTAAACTTCTCTTGTCTGACAAGGACAGAGTCATAGACACTGAATCTATCTGGAAACCTAAAAAGGTTACCCTTGTCTGAGGAATCAATGAACTTTTTGGTAAATTGATCCTCCAACCATGATCTTGAAGAAACAACACAAGTCGATTCGTATGAGATTCTGCGAAAATGTGAAGACTGAGCAAGTACCAAGATATCGTCCAAATAAGGAAATACCAAAACCCTGTTTTCTGATTACAGACAGAAGGGCACTGAGAACCTTTGAAAAAATTCTTGGAGCTGATGCTAGGCCAAACGGTAGAGCCACAAAACTGGTAATGCTTGTCTAAAAAGAGAATCTCAGAAACTAAAAGTGATCTGGATGAATCGGAATATGCAGATATGCATCCTGTAAATCTATTGTAGACATATAATGCCCTTGCTAAACAAAAGGCAGGATAGTCCTACAGTTACCATCTTGAATGTTGGTATCCTTACATAACGATTCAATATTGATAGATCCGGAACTGGTCTGAAGGAATTGACCTTCTTTGGTACAATGAAGAGATAGAATAAAACCCCAGCCCCTGTTCCAGAACTGGAACTGGCATAATTACTCCAGCCAACTCTAGATCTGAAACACATTTCAGAAATGCTGAGCCTTTGCTGTGTTTACTGGGACACGGGAAAGAAAAAAAATCTCTTTGCAGGAGGCCTTAACTTGAAGCCAATTCTGTACCTTTCTGAAACAATGTTCTGAAACCAGAGATTGTGAACGGAATTGATCCAAATTTCTTTGAAGAAAACGTAATCTGCCCCATACCAGCTGAGCTGGAATGAGGGCCGCACCTTCATGGGTACTTAGGAGCTGGCTTTAGGTTTCTATAAGGCTTGGATATATTCCAAACTGGAAATGGTTTCCAAACTGATACCGCTCCTGAGGATGAAGGATCAGGCTTTTGTTCCTTGTTGTGAGGAAAGGAACGAAAACGATTATTAGACCTAAATTTACCTTAGATTTTTTTATCCTTTGGTAAAAAAGTTCCCTTCCCTCCAGTAACAGTTGAGATAATAGAATCCAACTGAGAACCAAATAATTTATTACCCTGGAAAGAAAGGGAAAGCAAAGTTGACTTAGAAGATATATCAGCATTCCAAGTTTTAAGCCATAAAGCTTTTCTAGCTAAAATAGCTAGAGACATATACCTGACATCAACTCTAATGATATCAAAAGATGGTATCACAAATAAAATTATTAGCATGTTATAGAATAATAATAATGCTATAAAATTATGATCTGTTACTTGTTGCGCTAAAGCTTCTAACCAAAAAGTTGAAGCTGCAGCAACATCCGCTAAAAATATAGCAGGTCTAAGAAGATTACCTGAACATAAGTAAGCTTTTCTTAGAAAGGATTCAATTTTCCTATCTAAAGGATCCTTAAATGAAGTACTATCTGCCGTAGGAATAGTAGTACGTTTTAGCAGGAGTAGAGACAGCCCCATTAACCTTAGGGATTTTGTCCCAAAAAACTCTAATCTGTCAGATGGCACAGGATATAATTGCTTAAACGTTTTAGAAGGAGTAAATGAATTACCCAAATTATTCCATTCCATGGAAATTACTTCAGAAATAGCATCAGGGAGAGAAAACACTTCTGGAATAACTACAGGAGATTTAAAAACCTTATTTAAACGTTTAGATTTAGAATCAAGAGGACCAGAATCCTCTATTTCTAATGCAATTAATACTTCTTTAAGTAAAGAATGAATAAATTCCATCTTGAACAAATACAAAGATTTATCAGCATCAACCTCTGAGACAGAAACCTCTGAACCAGAAGAACCATTATCAGTATCAGAATGATGATGTTCATTTAAAAATTCATCTGAAAAAAGAGAAGTTTTAAAAGACTTTTATGTATACTAGAAGGAGAAATTACAGACATAGCCTTCTTAATGGATTTAAAAAATAAAATCTCTTATGTTATCAGGAACACTCTGAAAATTAGATGTTGACGGAACAGCAACAGGTAATGTAACAGTACTAAAGAAAATTTTATCTGCATTAATAACATGACATGCAATACAAACAACAGCTGGAGAAACAGATACCAAAAGTTTATAGCAGATACACTTAGCTTGGTAGCTCCAGCACCGGGCAGCGATTTTCCTGAAGTATCTTCTGACTCAGTTGCAACGTGGAACATCTTGCAATATGTAATAGAAAAAACAACATATAAAGCAAAATTGATCAAATTCCTTAAATGACAGTTTCAGGAATGGGAAAAAAATGCCAGTGAACAAGCTTCTAGCAACCAGAAGCAATAAATAATGAGACTTAAATAATGTGGAGACAAAAATGACGCCCATATTTTTTAGCGCCAAATAAGACGCCCACATTATTTGGCGCCTAAATGCTTTTGGCGCCAAAAATGACGCCACATCCGGAACGCCGACACTTTTGACGCAAAAAAACGTCAAAAAATGACGCAACTTCCGGCGACACGTATGACGCCGGAAACAGAAAAAAAATTTTGCGGCAAAAAAGTCCGCGCCAAGAATGACGCAATAAAATGAAGCATTTTCAGCCCCCGCGAGCCTAACAGCCCACAGGGAAAAAGTCAAATTTTTTAAGGTAAGAAAAAAATTATTGATTCAAATGCATTATCCCAAGTATGAAACTGACTGTCTGAAAATAAGGAATGTTGAACATCCTGAGTCAAGGCAAATAAATGTTTGAATACATATATTTAGAACTTTATAAAAAAGTGCCTAACCATAGCTTAGAGTGTCACAGAAAATAAGCTTACTTACTTACCCCAGGACACTCATCTACATGTTGTAGAAAGCCAAACCAGTACTGAAACGAAAATCAGCAGAGGTAATGGTATATATATAAGAGTATATCGTCGATCTGAAAAGGGAGGTAAGAGATGAATCTCTACGACCGATAACAGAGAACCTATGAAATAGACCCCGTAGAAGGAGATCATTGCATTCAAATAGGCAATACTCTCCTCACATCCCTCTGACATTCACTGCACGCTGAGAGGAAAACCGGGCTCCAACCTGCTGCGGAGCGCATATCAACGTAGAATCTAGCACAAACTTACTTCACCACCTCCATAGGAGGCAAAGTTTGTAAAACTGAATTGTGGGTGTGGTGAGGGGTGTATTTATAGGCATTTTAAGGTTTGGGAAACTTTGCCCCTCCTGGTAGGAATGTATATCCCATACGTCACTAGCTCATGGACTCTTGCTAATTACATGAAAGAAAACTACAGGCGACGGCAGAAATATACGCGCGTAACTTATAGGTTACGCCGTATATAGGATACCAAACCCGCGCAAATATTGGCGTCGCCAGCTTTTGCGGGCGACGATTTTTATCGGATCGACCCCCTGATGTTTGAGAACCCATAAACTTCATGAGGAATACCATATGAGAACAAAGTAAAGGTATTTTGCATATGTACACAATATTAGAGGGTGCTTAAAGGGACAGTAAAGTCATAATTGGACATTCGTGGTTTAGGCAGAATTTTAAACCACTTTCAAATGTTCTTCTATTATTTAATTTGCTTCCTTCCCTTGTTATCCTTTGCTGAAAGGTTTATCTAGGTAAGCTCATGAGCAGCAAAGAACCTAGGTTCAAGCTGCTGATTGGTGGCTGCTTATATATACTGATTGTCATTGGCTCCCCCATTTGTTCAGTTAGATACCAGAAGTGCACTGCTGCTACCTCAACAAATGATACCAAGAAAATGAAGCAAAATATTTAATAAAAGTAAATATAAAGTTTAAAATTGTATTCTTCATCTGAATAATGAAAGATGTTTTTTTTTGTTTTATGTCCATGTTAAAGAGACATATCTTGATACCATAGTGCTGACATTTATGACATGCTGATAATAGGTCTAAACTAAAGAAAAAAGGGCCAGCATATGTGAATTGTGGACACAAGGGGCACTATAACATGTTTTCACTAAGGCAGAGCAGTTTTCCTCTACATTAAGGAGGTCCAACTTCCAAACACATGGGGGACACAGATTAACATTTTAGAAGCCTTACGGGTCATATAATAATGTATGGATATTAAAAATGCTAATATATTTATTAAAAATGTCTAGTGCCACAGGGCCAGATTAAAATGATGTTGAGTGGAGCACTTCTACCCATAGGTTTAACTAGACCTTACTGGGCCCAAGGGCAAAGGCAGTGTCAGGCCCCTCCATTTCAACAGTGCCATTTCTGGTCATTTTCAAAAAGCCAAGCTAACATAAGAGAAAGAGGAATTGCTTCTCTATGATTAGTAATCATTCTTTCCTTTTGGTTAGTCTGTGCCAGAGGATATCTGCTTTCACAGTTTTCCTGAACAAATATGGTGTCCGCTTTTTCTTTACAGGAACACTGTGGCAGCCATCTTGGAAACCTTGCCACTATATTTTAAAGGAAAATCCATCTACATTCCTTAAGCTGTGAGACATTTTGTTATGTTTATGCAGGTGGAATTCGGGCCTCTTCTGGTCCCCCCTGTAGCAATGCTAATACTAATTGCAGGGCCAGATGGGCCCCCTTGAGTTGTAGACCCAGTCTCATTTGAGACCTCAAAGACCCCTGTAGTTACACCCCTGCCCCTATCTGCTTGTCTCCCCTTCAGAGGCCTTATTTTTGCTTGCCCACTAACCATAAATCCTCAAAGCACATAGATTTAATTCCACTTTTTTTCTGGGACCGCAAAAACTATGGCACAAATTATCAGTTCTTCCTCTTCCCCTGGGGCATCAAAAACTAGTGCAGAGGGCCGCATGTGGCCCATTGCCCTCCAGTTGGCTATTTCTGCTCTAAATGACCCTTTGCTGGATAGAGGAAGGATGTGCGAGTTGCGAATACTTGCATTTGCAGAGGGATACCAGTAAGGAAACGTAAAAACGAGAAAACTCAGATTTGAGGGAGATATTAAATAAAGGAAGGAGCTTAACAAGAATGTGTTGAGTGGGAGAAATAAATCTCTATCAGTAACATCACATTGTATGATCATTTATGTATTCCATATCTAATAATGTCTATGTAATGATACTTGTAGTATTTACTATTATAGGTTGTGGATATTGTGTTGAGAACTGTATATCGTTAATAAACAATATATCCGATTTTGAACATGTGTTTTGTGCTGGGCGAGTATGCCTGTTAGGCAGAAGTTTCTCTATTCAATTTTTTCTGACTTTTTTGAAAGAAAATTTTAAGCCTTAGCTTTTATTTTATTTTTTATTTTTTTTGTAAAATGGATGCTCCTGTTTTCTATGCTTGTGAAGTGTGTCACTGTCTACCAGTAAATTGGTGGGAGATCTGCTTATCAGGAGTGAGTAATCCTTAGAGCCCAGTTGAACACCCTTTCAAGTGAGCTGAGCTCTCTCTCCCACCACCCATTGGAAGGTTGATTTATGCCAATGACTCTAGTTTACATACTTTTTCTGCAGCCAATACTGAAGTATTTACATTTTTAGTATAGGTGGCAATTTCAAATGGCAAAGAGACAAAGAACAAAGATAAATCAGCTATTTTTAAATAATTGAATACACATTGACGGATAAAATGGATACACTGGGGGGGGCGGAGCTAACCGCCATAGCTATTGGACGCACTGATCGGGAGCTCCTGATTTCAACACCATAAAATACGAATTCTCCCTGACAAAACTATTCTACTTAGCTTATATCTAGTGAATACTGCTAAAAGAGGAAGCCGGGGATTCGCGGATAAAGAATTGGAGGCTGTGTGCCTCATATTGAGCTGAGAAACGGTGAGGGGGTTCCCTATCACAAGCTGCAGCGCCATTTTGGAAGTCATTTTGGAAGCGGCTGTACTATTGCCCGTGATGGAGCCCCAAGTACTGTACGCTGACATCAGAAACCTACTGGAGGAGTACGGGAGGAGAATATGTGTGAGATTGGATGCTCTTACTACTAAAGTTCAAGCAGCGCGAGCACGCAGCGCTACCACGGCT
This sequence comes from Bombina bombina, assembly GCF_027579735.1. Classification (NCBI taxonomy): domain Eukaryota; kingdom Metazoa; phylum Chordata; class Amphibia; order Anura; family Bombinatoridae; genus Bombina; species Bombina bombina. The sequence continues at coordinate 44,598,684 of NC_069508.1, forward strand.
GAGGAACAAGATACACCACCGGAGTTACAGTGTGACGCAACACCTAAGGATCCCCAGCCGTGCTCCCCAGCACTGATGCTTGAGAGTGCAGGTCCCAAACTGGAGCCCGGTTTATTCTCTGTTGCCGCAAATGGGTTGTGGACCTGGGAGACCACACAGCACGACAGCCTGTATATGGGGGCAAGCTCTGGGGTGCACTGCAGAGCTCATGCGGTGTCCCTCTCGCTTCTTCCTGGCTTTTCACAGCGAGTCTGTGAGGAATTAGAGCAGCTATCTCCCTGGAGTTCAATCCAACATCAGCTGCAGGTTCAGCATTCTACCCACTTCTGCTCTGCTCCCACGAACCACAGAGACGGTATTGGTTGAGACATAGGACTATGTTTACATTGTGATGCTGTAAGCAACATTCATATGTATATGCCCGCTTGTCAGTGCTATAATATTATCCCCTGCTGTGCATTAGATGATAAGTTATGAAGGCTCACAGTAGCCTGAGATGTGCACATGAAGAATGGGACAATGCTGTTTTACTGTTCACTAAAAGAGAACATTAGATATCGATTCATACTCACAGGACATAAAAGTTATTCTATTGTTGAAGCCTGGAGACCTAAATCTCATAAACTACTTGAGCTATGATATTGACTGCCATGCAATGTTTTATATTACATCATTACTCACTAATGCTTAGTATCAATGTTATTTGGATAGACAGGAAGAAAGTCTACATACCATATCAGTATACTACCATGTATGATCAACCTAGAGCTCTGTCCAAAATGTACATTCTAGTTAAGGCTGTCCACATGCTTAGGTGTCCTTATTCAGACAGATATAATGTTAAGTTACTCTATCAATATCTCCAGGCCCTATGTTATGAGTGTAAGCTAACAATAGTAAGATCTGTCATTTTTGGCTATCCCTCTGCCCGCCCCCCCCCCCTTCCTCTCCTCCTTCCTCTCCTCCTTCCTCTCCTCCTTCCTCTCCTCCCTCTTCCTCCCTCTTCCTCCCCTCCCTCCTTCCCCCCCCTCCTCCCCCCCCTCCTTGGACCTGCTTGTCTGAGGAACTCGCAACTTACAAATTTTAAAAAATGAGGTGCCCACTGTGTAATGTCATGTCAGTATAATATAAGTTGTATAATGTATTCTGATGATGAGACTGTTGTCAATGCGATATTTAACCTCAATAAAAAAACTATAAAAAAAAAAAATTAAAAAAAAATGGATACACTGATTTATCAAAGTGTCAATATCGGTGCATTTGCTGGAGTCAATAGCTCACCAGACATCGCTGTCACGAATCCACATACGACGCACTTATTTATTAAAAAGTATGTCAATAACACGCGCGTCAAGTATGGAGTGATGAGCATTGGACCGTTGATAAATAAGAGTCATCGATGTCACGGATATTCTGTTTTTTCCAACTTTATTTATACCATATCATTACTGTCCATGAACAAGCACATTTCTCTAAAGCTAATCTTTTATTTTGCATCTGTTAATGTCCAAGAAATAGCTAGATTAGATTTATACCTGAACAAACAATAATATCTGATAGAAAGTTATTTTTTTGTTTTATTTTTTTGTTATACAAAAAATCTGATATATGATATTTTCACATAAATGAATGTGTATTTGTATTTCAAGAAATCATGATATGACTATATCATAATATATATATACACATACACACACATGTGTTATGTCAGAAATCTTTTCCAAATATATTTACATGTCCCTAAATTTTATTTTGTTCTAAACAATGTTGTCTTTCATATCTCTGTGTTTATTTATACCACTATATGTAAATAGTGTAAATATATTATTATTCTGAGGAAGAATAATTGCAAATATAACATAACCAGGGTATCATAGGTATTTATTTGCAAACAATGGATATTTTAAGAGCTGGGCCAGTTTTCTCTATGCACCTGTGTAACCCTTCCTGATTGCAGTGTAGTTTTAAACACCACCCCTACACAGGTGTGAGAAAATGAGCTGGCATATAAGATTACATTTCTTAATGAAAATGAAATTCAAGAGAAGGAAGAAAAACACTGAAAATATCATGACAGTAAAGAGGTGATTTTAATTTCTGCTGAATCTGATTCATGACAGTTTAATGTTAGGTGGACGATCCCTTTGAGCTATCAGTTTAAGAATTGAATCTTTCGATTTTTAAAATCATTGTCAAAAATATTACACTGTGTGTCCTAATGTCATCATCAATGTTTAAAGGGACAGTAAACACCAGAATAATAATATACTTTTTACCTATGTAATTACCTTGTATCCATGGCTCTGCAAACTGCCCCCTTATTTCAGTTCTTTTGACAGACTTGCATTTTTAGCCAATCAGTGCTTGCTCCTAGGAGCTTCACGTGCCTGAGCTCAATGTTATCTATATGAAACACATGAACTAACGCCCTCTAGTGGTGAAAACTGTCAAAATGCTTTCAGATTAGAGGTGGCCTTCAAGTTCTAAGAAATTAGCATATGAACCTCCTAGATTTAGCTTTCAACTAAGAATACCAAGAGAACAAAGCAAAGTTGGTAATAAAAGTAAATTGGAAAGTTGTTTAAAATTACATGCCCTATTTAAATCATGGAAGTTTTTATTTGACTTGACTGTCCCTTTAACTTTAATACTAATTTTACATATACATACTTTCAAAGTATAATACACAATGTAACAAATGGCACTTACAAGTTCTGATGAGTGATCAATGACACAAGTATCAAGCAATTTGATTCGTTAGTGATAGTATAAAATGTAAATTTAATGTCATAAGTCATGTGATTATGTATTTCCTAATCAAAAGTGGTGGAAAATTTCACTAGTTTGTGGGTTGTTTAGTGGTTCGAGTATTGCGTCCAATTTGGTGCGAAGTATTGCGTCAAATTTGGTGCGAAATGCAATGGGACTTGTATTACATGCGTTAAACATGATGAAATTAGATTGATCCAAAAAATACGTTAGCTATAGTATGTCATGTATTTATTTCATTTTTATCCCTATATCTACTAGTCCTGCTGCCAGACAGACATTACCTGTCATTAAAACTACTTGAAATTAATCTGTCCCTTGAAATTACATGTGATTATAATATTATTATTTAACATATTATTTAGATACTGAACATGCAACTTTGTTGTCTGTGTTATTTAGAAAGAGCATACAATTTTAATCAACTTTCTAAGTTACATAAATATGTAATAAGCTTTATTCTCTTGCAGCATCTAACATAACCTTTCTAGGTTTTCCGACTCCCATTGCTTTCTATTGCATTCGCAGCCTTAAGGGTGGCGGGTTGAATGTTAGCTACGCTGCGGCGGAAAAGATGCGAGCATACCTGTTGAATGTTTAATAAATTGGGAAGAGGGTCAAATAGAGTCGAATGTAAATATGAAACATCTGGAATGATGCAAGCATCGATCTGCGTCAGATTGATATTGCGGGAGCGTACATTACGTCACACATTTCAACATTTGACAATGTTGATGCTTTGTTAATAACGGCAGATTCAATTTGCGTCTAATATGACGCGAGATTAAAGCGGATTCCCTCGTATTATCAGTTGAAGCTTTGATAAATCGGCCCCACTGTCTATTTAATCTTTTCTTATGTGCAAAAAATGTTTAAATATGATATACATTTGTAGAGTCTAATGTGATTTTAAGCAATAGCATCTTCAATTGACTCGTTGCAATAATTAGTCAGGTAAAAAGCGTATAACTCGAATCACAATACACTGGCACCTAATGTAAAATCCTACACCATTAACTTAGATTCTGGAAAGTTCTCTGGGCTGGCGATATCCTATAAAAATGCTCGCCAAATGACGTCAATACTTTTAGTTCCCTAGTAGTGGAATTATCTAAAGCCACTTTTTACCCTGACAACAGGATATCTCGCTAAGGGCTGTATACTGTATTTTCATATGGGAAGGAGATGCATACATTACAAAAGTGCACTGAAAATTGTAATTTAAAAGTCATGCAAAATGAATAATTAATATTAAAGGGATGAATAATCATATTAAAGGGACAGTCTACACCAGAATTTGTATTGTTTTAAAAGATAGATAATCCCTTTATTACCCATTCCCCAGTTTTGCATAACCAACAGAGTTATATTAATATACTTTTAACCTCTGTGATTATATTGTATCTAAGCCTCTGCAAACTGCCCCTTTATTTCAGTTCTTTTGACAGACTTGCAGTTTAGCCAATCAGTGCCTGCTCCCAGATAACTTCACGTGCACGAGCACAGTGTTATCTATATGAAATACATGAACTAACACCCTCTAGTGGTGAAAAACTGTTAAAATGCATTCTGAAAAGAGGTGGCCTTCAAGGTCTAAGAAATTAGCATATGAACCTCCTAGGTTAAGCTTTCAACTAAGAATACCAAGAGAACAAAGCAAAATTGGTGATAAAAGTAAATTGGAAAATTGTTTAAAATGACATGCTCTATCTGAATCATGAAAGTTTATTTTGGCCTAGACTGTCCCTTTAAATATGCACAGTGTAAATCATGATTTTAAGTATACTGGATGTACAAAAAAAACACATAGAAATTACACATAGAAAAAGTGTAAATGTTTATTATCGTAAAATGGGTTGAACATGGGTGTTCCATTGGTGTGTATTACATTTTCTCTCAAATCTCAGCGTAATTATCTAAACATATCCGCCCTGCAGGTCTCACTGTTTTTTCTCGCAAACTAAAAGTTGGTGAGGTGGGAAAAAATAAGTAAAATACTTAAAGGGATACTAAACCCAATTTTTTTTTCTTTCATGATTCGGATAGAACAGCAATTTTAAGCAACTCCTATTATCATTGTCTTCATTCTCTTGGTATCTTTATTTGAAAAGCAGGAATGAAAGCTAAGTACCTGGCTCCTAAGTTTTCATTCCTGCTTTTTCAAATAAAGATACCAAGAGAACGAGAGAAAAATTGGTAATAGGAGTAAATTAGAAATTTGCTTAAAATTGTATGCTCTATCCGAATCATAAAAAAAAATGTGGGGTTAGTATCCCTTTAATACCCTAATAGAAAAACACATGCATAAATCGTCCCAATCTGCAATTAAAACTAACAGCATTAGCCCTAGTTCCACTAGGTAACCCCAATGAACAACCCAACTCTTAAAAATCCATTGTCCCTTTACCTTTTCAGTTTCTAAGAACTGTACCACAAGACACAAAAATATTCCTTTCAAAACTTATATTAAAGGGACATAATACTCATATGGTAAATCACTTGAAACTGATGCAGTATAACTGTAAAAAGCTGACAGGAAAATATCACCTGAGCATTTCTATGTAAAAAAGGAAGATATTTTACCTCACAATTTCCTCAGCTCAGCAGAGTAAGTTCTATGTAAAAAGTTATACTCAGTTACTGCCCAGCTGCAGGTAAAAAAAAAAAAAAGAAGAAATGAACTGCAGCCAATCAGCATCAACAGTGCTGAGGTCATGAACTATTTTACTGTGATCTCATGAGATTTCACTTAACTCTCATGAAATTTCATTGTAAACTTCCTTAAGCTGAATAGGTAAATAAGATGAGAGTGCACGTAAGCTTGCGCCTTCCGCTGTTCCGGGACAGACATACTGATTTGCTGTTCAGAAGTCCTTTACAATGGGATGTGGCTACTGAGGAATTTTTGAGGTAAAATATCTTTCTTTTTTACATAGAGATGTTCAGGTGATATTTTCCTGTCAGCTTTTTACAGCTACGCTGCATCACGTTCAAGTGTTTCAACATTTGGGTATTATGGCCCTTTAAAGTACGTCTTATATGTCAAATATTACAACACATTGTTTATATGTACGAGACAACAGATATATAATTGAAACACATGTAATAGTTACAGTGTGCCTTTATTGCCCTTTATATTCTTTGCACAAAATAGTGCCGGTTAGTTGAGTAATAGAGGATACAGATATATGAACAATAAGTTCAATCTTATTGGCTTTTGGTCTTTTCAGCTAATCACATTAATGCTATAAATTCTAATCAATTTCAGGAAACACACACAGAAACAAGTTACATAGAATGCCCTACTTCCTGTATAAATCAGATGTTTTCATATATTTATTTACTCCAGGGGGCTCTTTCATATCAAAGTAGTCAAGTGTATCTGAAACTTTTGTTTTTAGTATAGCAGTGGGCTACAAACTATTTAAAGGGATAGGAAACCCAAACATTTTCTTCTGTGATTCAGACAGAGCAGACCATTTTTAAAAAGTTTCCAATTTACTACTTCCAATTTTCTGTGTTGAAGAGATACCTAGGTAGGCATCTGGAGGTGCTCTTGCAAATGGATACTATTCTTTCAAAACTGCTGTCACATAATGCCCCAAAAATGGGCAAGGTCTTAAAAGGGACACTGAACCCAAAAATGTTCTTTCGTGATTTAGACAGAGCATGCAATTTTAAGCAACTTTCTAATTTACTCCTATTATCAATGTTTCTTTGTTCTCTTGCTATGTTTATTTGAAAAAGAAGGCATCTAAGCTAAGGAGCTAGACAATATTTGGTTGAGAACCCTGGACAGCACTTGTTTATTGGTGGGTGAATGTATCCACCAATCAGCAAGAACAAACCAGGTTGTTCACAAAAAATGGGCAGTCATCTAAACTTACATTTTTGCATTTCAAATAAAGATACCAAGAGAATTAAGAAAATTTGATAATAGGAGTAAATTAGAAAGTTGCTTAAAATTGCATGCTCTATCTGAATCACAAAATAAAGAAATTGGGTTCAGTGTCCCTTTAAGCATATGTCACAGCTTTTCAACAAAGCATACAAAGAGAATGAAGACAAATTGATAATAGAAATAAATTAGAACGTTGCTTAAAATTGCATCCTCTATCTGAATAATGAAAGAAAAATTGTGGGTTTTATATCCCCTTTAAACATTTTATGTAGCTCTTAATAATGCAAAAATACAGCATTATGAGTGCTGAACACAAACACACATACTTATTAAATTCATGGGTGAGCAGGTGAAACATTTATCTGTTTGCAAACATTTCCTGTAGAGAGAATACAAAATAAAGCAGGTTACCTAGTCTTTGAGATCTCAGGTTGTGAATTGCTTGGAGAGATTTGTTTTGTAAGCACAGCAGAGATGGAGATCATAAGAAACCAGTAAGGATTTTGCACATTTACAACATAAGTATATACAGACTTTGTCTAGAGTGGGACTTTATAACTGAACTGAAAGTCATAGTAAATGGAGGTCTCAGATCTATAAATTGTCTAGCTCACAATTGGCACTATCTTATGAGGGAATCACTACACTATTTAATATCACTATTGCACTAATTAATATAATTTTGGCAAACCAGTGAGGGCCCTCTTCCTAACACATGGGGCCGCAGATCAAAATTTCAGAAACCTTAAAGGAACAGTCTACCTGAAATGTTTTATTGTTTAAAAAGATAGATAATCCCTTTATTACCCATTCCCCAGTTTTGCACAACCAACACTGTTATATTAATATACTTTTTAGCTATGTGATTAACTTGTATATAAGTCTCTGCAGACTGCTCCCTTATCTCAGTACTTTTTAAAGACATGCATTTTATCCAATTAGTGCTGGTTCCTGCATAACTCCATGGGAGTAGAAACAATGTTATCTATATGGATTACATGAACTAGCACTGTCTAGCTGTAAAAAGCTAATAAAATGCACTAAGATAAGAGGCAGCCTGCAAAGGCTTAGAAACAGGGAGAGGTTTAGAGGTTATAAAGTATATTAATAAACCAATGTTGGTTGTGCAAAGCTGAGGAATGGGTAGTAAAAATCAAGTAGACTGTCCCTTTAAGAGCCACAAATAAATGTATGGCTATTTAACACAGAAATAAAATATTTACTGTAAATGACCACGGGCACAGCGTACCCTCTATCTGATGTTTTCCTTTCCACAGGCTACCTAGGAGGTAAGAAGACACTCCCAGCAAATACTGTAAATATTATAAGATTATCCCAGCTCTTATAAAAACTTTCTGGGATTAGTTCATTCAGTAGTAGACAAGAGTGGTTCTAGACCAGATGTCAGTAACCTGTGACACTAGATTTACATGTGGCAGAATCCTTTTTAACATCCCTTGGAGTGCTGCCCCGAGTGGTGACTTGGCTTTTTGTGCCACACGTTTTTTTTACATTTTAGCTAGGCTGCTAGGCAGTGTGGCAGCCAGGCCCAGCTACGCTCTGCTGCACAGTTCCACCTGGTGGTTAAAAGACAACACATGCCTCACATGGGAAACCAAAGCATCAGGCAGCAGCCAAGCAGAAAAAAATAGGGACAGAGAAATATATGAGATTTGTGTGTGGTATGAGGGTGACAGAGGAGCTAAGGGTTTGAGCTGATGTTAATCTTCATTGTTATTATTATTATGTGTAGTAGCAGTAGTAGAAGTAATATTAATTATAATACATATTTATCTATATTTATCCTGGCATGCAAGGTACCTTAACAGTATTACTTCCCCACATCACTCATAAAAGGTTCATGAATACTGTTCTAGAACTCTGATTATCCTTTGTTGAAAAGAATACCTAGGTTCAGGAGCAGCAATACACTTCTGGGAGCTAACTGATGATTGGGGGCTACACACATATGCCTCATGTCATTGGCTCACCACATGTTATCTGCTAGGTTCCCATAGTGCATTGATGCTCTGTAGCTGACCTTAAAGGGACAGTCAACACCAGAATTTTTGTTGTTTAAAAAGAAAGATAATCACTTTATTACCCATTCCCAAGTTTTGCATAACCAACACAGTTATAATTATACACGTTTTACCTCTGTAATAATCTTGTATCTAAGCTTATGCTGACTGCCCCCTTATTTCAGTTCTTTTGACAGACATGCGGTTTAGCCAATCAGTGCTCAGTCCTAGGTCACTTTACGTGCATGAGCTCAATGTTATCTATATGAAACATGTGAACTAATGCCCTCTAGTGGTCAAAATGTATTCAGATTAGAGGCAGTCTTCAAGGTCTAAGAAATTAGCATATGAACCTCCTAGTTTTAGCTTTCAACTAACAATACCAAGAGAACAACGCAAAATTGTTGATAAAAGTAAATTGGGAAGTTGTTTAAAATTGTATTTCCTATTTAAAACATGAAAGTTTGTTTTGGACTTGACTGTCCCTTTAAAGGGATAGTCTAGTCAAAATTACATCAAATTTGCATTGTTCTCTTGGTATTCTTTGTTAAAAGCTAAACTTAGGTAGGCTCATATGCTAATTTCTAAGCCCTTGAAGGTCACCTCTTATCGCACTGCATTTGACATTTTTTCACAGCTAGAGGACATTAATTCATGTGTGCCATATAGATAACATTGTGCTCACGTCCATGGAGTTATTTATGAGAGGGCACTGATATGACTAATTGGCTAAAATGCAAGTTTATCAAAATAACTGAGATAAGGAGGCAGTCTGCAGAGGCTTAGATACAAGGTAATCACAGAGGTAAAAAGTGTATTAATATAACGGAGTTGGTTATGCAAATGTATAATTGATGTGTTTTGTGACACTTGTTTGTCTCGTGTAATAGCTAACAAGAGTTCTTACAATGCGAGTGGTCCTTCTGACGTACGCAAACAGCCACGATAAACCCAATATCGCTTGCGCAAAACAGTGTTCCACTCGTAATCTGCCCCATTCTGTGAAACCATAAGACATACAGGTGCAACTGTTTCATGTTGATATAAATTGTGAAGAAACTTCATACACACTGAAGGAACTCCCTGTTCAACCCACTCACCGATCCCGCAATACTCATTTCATTATTTTTTCATAAATTTCCATATACTTTAAAAGGGACAGTAAAGTCATAATTAGAGATTCATGATTTAGACCATTTTAAACAACTTTCCCAGTTACTTCTATTATTTAATTTGCTTCCTTCTCTTGATATCCTTTGCTGAAAGTTTTATCTAGGAATTAAGCTCAGAAGCAGCAAAGAACCTAGGTTCTAGCTGCTGATCGGTGGCTGCATATATATACACACTGATTGTGATTGGCTCACCCATGTGTTCTGTTATAAACCAGTAGTGCATTGCTGCTCCTTCAACAAATGATACCAAGAGAATGAAACAAATTCGATAATAGAATTAAATTAGAAAGTTGTTTAAAATTGTACGTGCTACCTAAATCATGAAAGAAACATTTTGGGTTTCATTTCCCTTTAAATATGAGTTTTATCATTTACATTGAATATGATTTTTTTTCAGCATATTTTAAGGATGATTTCTATGGATTAATGTAAATTTGCACCCTGCAGCGGGTCTTTAACACCTATTTGTATGTGTACTGTTTATATGAGTTGTCATGGATAATACTATTATGATTTTTACAGCATAAATGTATGTACTTTAGAAATGCTTATTTTGCTTAGCTCTTTCCTGTATGTATCTCACCATTGCATACAGAAATGTACGTTATGCCCCTTAGCAAAATGCCCAGCTAACAGGGCAAAATGTGCCTTTAGATCAACCTGTCATTTTAAATCATCTTACCTGAGTGCAGAAATGTAATCATTGGGCCCTAAGTGAGAACACACGGATAAGATACACAGAATGCAACAGATGCCCCTCTCTTCCCTCCCTCCTCCCTTTCAATTGGCATAAAAAGCACATACAAGAAAAACAAACCTAAAATAATAATTTTTATAATTTGAGTCCAAAAGTAAAAATGAGAACAATAAATTTAATAAAGATAAACCCTTATATTATAGTCAGTTTAACTCATTAAATGCTGGTTGAAATAGGATGGGATAAATATTTTTTTGTCATCCTTATATAAGCTGATTAACAACAAATAACAAAAAAGTCCAAACCTTATAAAACACTAATTCTTTATCACAGAACGCATCATCCAAAAAGTTAATATCCGATTCTCTCTCTCCTTCCCTGGCTGGTCTCACAGCTTAATTGCCTAAAACATAAATTTATTAGCATCAGCCTGATGCTGGTGTTGGTAGTGCTTACAGATAACTATATCAATGTTAGGGTCATCAATATATGTAAGGTTTTCCCGAATTGTGACTTTAACTATTGTTTTGTACATCCAACATTCGGTATCTAACACCATATATAAGGGATAAGATCGATCACTTATAAAGCTGCAAAGTTCCTAAGTTCTAAACCAGTGGTTTTCAAATTGTAATGTGGGCCTCTCCTGAGAGGCGCTAGAGTATAAAAGGGGAGGGGCGAGAGCAGTGACACATTCCTCTATCCTATGGAAACCACAAGCAGCAGCTGACTTTGACAAAACATAGGAAAAAAATTAAGAGTCGACAATGACACTTGCCATGTTCTGGTGAAATAAGCCAATGGGCGCAATAAAGGTGGCAGAAAGGCACCAAGGTCAAAATTGTTCAAACACTGCTTTGAGTTTGTTGTCTTAATCTGTAACTTGTATTTAACACAGAAATAACAATGTGCAAATGAAAGCACTCTTTTTGGTAGAGAGGGTCATGCCGTTTCCTTGACCAATCCATTTTATTTCTCTGAAAGTTTTGTCTAGTTAAATATTCACCATGCAATCATTGATTTATAGTAGGTGTAGAAATTGTGGTTTGTACCTCTTTTATTTACTATCATGAGGCTAATGCGGCCCTTTTTAAAAAGAAGCCATTTTCCCTCTTTTAAGTAAGCAGTAGTGTGTGTGTATGAGTTTATTTTGGCTGAAATAGAGGTACTGTTTCAGAGTTCCCTCCCATTTATTACTCAAAACTTGGTGTCCAACCTATTAGAAAACTGCCATTTGACAATGAAAAGGGTATAATCAATACATTTTGTCAATATAGCTCGCAAAATACCCGTGTAAGCCTGAAAAGGGCACAATGTAGTCTCTGTTAATCTGAGAGGTTTTTTTTTCTTGTGTTGTTATCTTAAAGGGACAGTATACTAGAAAATAGTTTTCCCTTAATGTGTTTCCAATTACTTTTTTTTACCAGCTGCAGAGTATAAAATGTATGAGATTTGATTTTTGTAAGGTTTATTTGTGTATATGAATTAGCTGATTTTGTGTTTGGAAGCCACAACCTTGAGCTTGTAGGTATAATCAGATCTCATTACTTTATCACATTGTGTACATATACCTGCTTCTTTATCTTATATCTGTCCATAAAGCAATCACCAATACTTGGAGAGAACAATGGAAAATTAGCATTTGATTGCCTTATCTCTTCTATAACCCACTGGGAGTGTAATTTATTCTACTGGCTGTGTTAACACAGCTTGGTCTTGAGGCCGAAAACTTTCAGGATGGGTGGGGATACCACAGGCTAAATAAACTATTTAAAATGCTAATATAAGGCTAATGGAAATACTTGTAAACCATTTAATACACTCCAGCAAGTAAAGTGGATCATTGGGAACAAATTAAAGGGGACAATTTGCTTGAGTAAACTACCCCTTTAAATGTGAACAACCAGAGGATCAACTGTAAACCTGTACATACATATATAAATGAGATGAGCATGCATTTTGTTTACACAAGGGAAACAGACACCTTTTATTTTCCCAGAAATTAGAATATCATTGATTCAGCTCAATAAATAAACTAAAATTCATTAAAATATATATTATTTTTTTATGAAACAGACCAAATCAATCTATCTATATATTTAATATGATTTCCGTCCAACAATATTATACACTCTTAAACCATCCAGAATCCTCACTGTTATAGCAAGCAATGAGCAGCAACACTGATAATCCACTTTAAGAGACTACATGGCTGAGAAACTATGGGGGGTAATTGCTAGTTCTTGAAAGAAAAAAAAGAATTTGAGCTACAACTTGCTTGGAGATGTGGAGTGGAACAAGTACAATTTTCAGAGATATTTTGAAGCAAGAGCAAGCAAAATAGATCATGAATTTATATTTATACAAATTCATTAAAACTATGGTGGAAATAAAAGCATGAGATTAACAACCTCCTTTTTGCCAAAGTAAATCAATAGAAAGTATTGCACAGGCAATTAGCACATCTAGGCAAGTATCCCTGCTTGCCTTTATCCATTTACCAATGCACAAGTGGATTCTAGGTAAAATATGCAAATTAGATATGCAACATCTCAGCGTTTTGAAGCTTTGTCATGATTTTGTCATGCTGTTCAATAAAAGTAAAAAAAAGTGCTTAGCACTCAAAGGGTTAATATCAAATGATGACATTTATCCAATAAGGATGTCCCTGCTTGAATCCTAATATCTATTTAACAAGCAAACCATCTGCCTATTTTGCTTTTACTAAAGTCTCTTCGTGCAGTCTGCTACCAGTTCCTCCAGATCTACAAAGAGTAAACTCTTTTATTACCCAGAACTCTCTGCCAACTGCATAACAAGTCAACTTTATCTTTTTATTTTATTAGGTTGAACGATATATATATAGCAAAAGTTTTAGGCAGGTGTGAAAAAATGCTGTAAAGTAAGATTGCTTTCAAAAATTGAAATGTTAAAAATGTATTTTTATCAAATAACAAAATACAAATTTAATTAAATAAAATCAATATTTGGTGTGACTATCCTTTACCTTCAAAACAGCATTAATTCTTCTAGGTACACTTGTGCAAAGTCAGGGACTTCGTAGACATTTAGTCAGTTGCATGGTTAAACAATTATACCAAACAGGTGAATTATCAATTGTTACACAATAATTAACTGAAATGGAAACAGCTGTGTAGGAGAAATAAAACTTGGTGAGGAACAGCCAAACTCTACTAACAGGGTGAGGTTGATGAGGACAGTTTAATGTCAAAAGTCATACACCATGGCTAGACTAAGCATAGCAACAAAACACAAATTAGTTATACAGCATCAGCAAGGTCTCCCCAGGCAGAAATTTCAAGGCAGACTGGGGTTTTTAGATATGCTGTAGAAGTTCTTCAGATCATGATACTTACTTCCCTTTGCAATCAGAAGATGTCCAGCAGTGCCATTAACTCAAAAACCAGTGGGATCCTGGTACACTTATCTACTGTCCAGAGCAGTATGGTCAAAAGTGGTCTTCAGGAAAGCCTTTCAGCTAAAAAGCCCTACTTCTGATATGGAAACAAGGCCAAGTGACTCAACTTTGCATAAAAACACATGAAAATAGGGTGCAGAAATATGGCAGCAGGTGCTCTGGATTGACGAGTCACAATTTTAGATATTTGGCTGTAGCAGAAAGCAGTTTGTTTGCAGTGGGCTGGAAAGCAGTAAAAGAATAAGTATCTGCAGGCAACAGTAAAGCATGGTGGAGGTTCCTTGCAAATTTGGGGCTGCATTTCTGCAAATTTTAGTTGGGGATCTGGTTAGAAATAATGGTCTCTTCAAAGCTGAGAAGTACAGGCAGATACTTATCCATCATGGAGTACAATCAGGGAGACATCTGATTGGCCCCCAAATGTATTCTGCAGCATGACACTGACCCCAAACATACAGCCAAAGTCATTAAGAACTATCTTCAGCATAAGGAAGAAAAAGGAGTCATGGAAGTGATAGTATGGCCCCACAGAGTCCTGATCTCAACATCATTGAGTCTGTATGGGACTGCTTGAAGAGACAGAATCAGCTGACACTGCCTAAATACACAGAACAGTGGTTAGTTCTCCAAAATGTTTGTAACAACCTACCCTGCTGAGTTCCTTATAAAAAAAACTGTGTGCTAGTGTACCTAGAAGAATTGATGCTGTTTAGAAGGCAAATGGTGGTCACACCAAATATTGATTTGATTTAGATTTTTCTTCTGTTCATTAACTTTGCATTTTGTGGACAAAAATAAACTATTTTTCACACTTGCCTAAAACTTTTGCACAGTACTGTAGATAGATAGATAGATAGATAGATAGATAGATAGATAGATAGATAGATAGATAGAGAGTGACAGAGAGATAGATAGATAAATCAGCATCTCTACGTGTGTGGCAGCCATTTCATTCCGGTGTCTTTGAATTCTAACAAACAGGTGGTCATCTGAACCAAATCTTATTTAATGAGGAAAAGTATAAAAAACACTGCTTTGGTCATTACTATCATCTTGCAATAGGACCAGCTGGATAGCAAAAATAGTAGTGCCTTAAAAGTAATGAGTCAAACAATAACTATTGACCATGCCAAAAGAGTTAAAAAAAAAGTTTTGAGTGTGGGAAAAAAGTTTTTATTTCAGGTTTTAATGGCAGAGGGACACAGTGAGCATCCGGTTGCTTCTATCCGTGAAATTTCAAGAACTGCAGTCTATAAGAACAAGGTCAAGCAGCAGATATTGTGGACAACAAAGCTACAGACCAACAGAATGCAAAAATGACTCTCCACTGCCCGGGATGACCGCCAACTCATTTGAATGTCACTCAACAACCGTAGGATAAGCCTAAAAGCCACAGTGTCTCACAACTACTGTGATTTTAGTGGAGGATCATGGTGCTTCAGCAAGGCTGGAATAGGGCATATTTATCTTTGTGAAGGATGCATGAATCAAGCCAGGTACAAGGTTATCCAGGAAGAAAACTTGCTTCCTTCTGCTCTGACAATGTTCCCCAACTCTGAGGATTGTTTTTTCCAGCAGGAGAATGTTCCATGCTACGCTGCCAGGTCAGTCGAGGTGTGGATGGAGGACCATCAGATCAAGACCCTGTCATGACCAGCCCAATCTCCAGACCTGAACCCCATTGAAAACCTCTATAATGTGTTCAAGAGGAAGATGGGTGATCACAAGCTATCAAAGACAAGCTGCTTGAATTTTTGTGCCAGGACTCACGCAACAGCAATGTGAAAGATTGGTGGAGAGCACGCCAAGACTCATGAAAGCTGTTATTTATTTCTAAATATTGATTTCTGAACTTTTGCTAAGTTAAAACATTAGTATTGTGTTGTTTGAAAATGAAAATTAACTTGTTTTCTTTGCATCATTCGAGGTCTGGAAAACCCATCTTTTTTGTTATTTTGACCAATTGTCATTTTCTACAAATAAATGGTCTAAATGACAATGGGGTTTTTTGGAATTTGGGAGAAATTTTGTCAGTAGTTTATAGAATAAAACAAAAATGTTAATTTTTACTCAAACTTATAGCTATAAATAGTAAAACCAGAGAAACTGATAATTTTGCAGTGGTCTCTTAATTGTTTCCAAATATATATATATATATATATATATATATATATATATATATATATATATATATATATATATATATATATATATATATATATACAGACACTCACACATACACATACACACACACATATGCACACAGACACACACACTCACACATACACATACACACAAAGTACATTGAAAATATGCTTTTATTTCTCAACTTTAATATTTAGATATTTTAAGCAAAATTTTGTCACGTTGATTAAAATAATTTACTTTTAAAACAATATTCTGAGACTGCATTTGACTAGAAGTTCTTCAGATCATGATACTTACTTCCCTTTGCAATCAGAAGATGTCCAGCAGTGCCATTACCTCAAAAACCAGTGGGATCCTGGTACACTTATCTACTGTCCAGAGCAGTATGGTCAAAAGTGGTCTTCAGGAAAGCCTTTCAGCCAAAAAGCCCTACTTCTGATATGGAAACAAGGCCAAGTGACTCAACTCTGCATAAAAACACAGGAAATGGGGTGCAGAAATATGGCAGCAGGTGCTCTGGATTGACGAGTCACAATTTTAGATATTTGGCTGTAGCAGAAAGCAGTTTGTTTGCAGAGGGCTGGAAAGCAGTACAAGAATAAGTATCTGCAGGCAACAGTAAAGCATGGTGCAGGTTCCTTGCAAGTTTGGGGCTGCATTTCTGCAAATTTTAGTTGGGGATCTGGTTAGAAATAATGGTTTCTTCAAAGCTGAGAAGTACAGGAAGATACTTATCCATCATGGAGTCCAATCAGGGAGATATCTGATTGGCCCCAAATGTATTCTGCAGCATGACACTGACCCCAAACATACAGCCAAAGTCATTAAGAACTATCTTCAGCATAAGGAAGAAAAAGGAGTCCTGGAACTCTATCTAAATTTAGTCCGGTTGATTAAAATAATTTACTTTTAAAACAAAATTCTGAGACTGCATTTGGCTATTTAAATAAAGGCATTTATTTAATAAATTCCTAAGATTAATGTTTTATGTAATTTCTTCTTATTTAGCTAATTGAAGGAAAAAAATCTAGTAGTCAATTCCTCAAACTGTTGCTTGAAATCATTTCAATAATAAACCTCAGATAAATGTGAAGACCACTTAGATAAATTTGGGAGTCAAATACAAGGCTCAAATATTAAAGACAAATTTGTCACTTTTCATGAGAAAGATTCATATAATTAGTTTAGATTAACAAGGAAAAAACAATGAATGACAAGGTGCAACTCCTGCCCTTTTAGAAAATTAGTGAAGATAAATTGCACACTATAATGAAACACTGATTTGCATATGTGCTGCTATATTAAAAGAAATCAGTTCTAGCTCGCAAAGAAGAACAAACAAAAACATGAATTTTAATAACTGAAATCACTCCCAGGAAGTGACCCTTAGCAGAAAGCCTGATTATTGCTACTTAATTAGAAACCTTGGAATTTTAAATCCTTTAGTAAGTCTGGCTCTGTGTACAGTGAAAGATAAAGCTACCAGTTTTGTTTTAAATTCAATATTTACTTTTTACTAATATGTTTGCAATAGAGACTTCCTAAGAATTACTAAGATATGCAGGAAAAAAAAAAATATTCAGAAAGATTTTTTTTTAATAAAACCTGTGTTGGTTTGCATGTGCACACAAATGAACAAGCTGGCATTTAGTTTTTTTTTTAATTAATTAATTAAAAATGCAAAGCTGATTTTCATTTCGTTAAATGTTTGAACATTTTATCCATCAATAATAAACTACTTTATATGGTGCTGGTGGAACAGCTGGGAATGAGAAATCTTAGTAAACACAATAAAAATTTCACATGCTTTGTGCAGTGCCAGATCTAAAATAAAAATACGGTATTGCATGATATGTTTCAAAATGTATCAAAAGAACGCAAAGAGCAATTAATCTGACATTGAAAAAAAAAAAAAGATTAAAAAAGCTTTCAAATTTTATGGCTGGAAGCCCAGAATTGTTCATTTGGTGTTAGAATTTTACAGTGAAATAAAATGTGAATTTAAAATTCTGAGTGTGTATACAAATGCAGGAAACAGCAATATGGCAAAACACAGAGGCAATGTGAGTAAGGGTGCTCTAGGGGAAAGTATTGTATACATTAGAGAAACATAGAAACATACTGTAGATTTTCATGGTAGATTCAAAAGGAGAGCCTGCCCACCTTTCCTATATGGGAGTTTAAAGGGATATTAAACAGTATGAGATTGTAATATAAAGATATTACATTATGGGGTCGATTTATCAAAGGCTTTGCAAGCCTTCTGACCCCCTACGACTGCAGGTTCTCACAAGAGAACCTGCAGTCCGTATTTAACAAGCAGCAGTCATAAGACCCGATTGGTCTCCAGTGAGCAGGGGATGGCATTGCACAAGCATTTTACCAGAAGTGCTTGTGCAATGTTAAATACGCTGTCGGCATTTAGCAAGGTTGCGTGGACATGATTCGCTACAGCGAATCATGTCCGCTCAACCTTTGTTAAATCTACAGTGAATCATGTCTGCTCAACCTTTGTTTAAATCGAAAGTGAATCATGTCCGCTCAACCTTTGTTAAATCTACAGAGAATCATGTCCGCTCAACCTTTGTTAAATCTACAACAAATTATGTCCGCTCAACCTTTGTTAAATCTACAGCGAATCATGTCCGCTCAACCTTTGTTAAATCTACAGAGACTCATGTCCGCTCAACCTTTGTTAAATCTACAGCGCATCATGTTTTCTCAACCTTTGTTAAATCTACAGCGAATCATGTCCGCTCAACCTTTGTTAAATCTAAAGTGAATCATGTCTGCTCAACCTTTGTTTAAATCGACAGTGAATCATGTCCGCTCAACCTTTGTTAAATCTACAGCGAATCATGTCCGCTCAACCTTTGTTAAATCTACAACGAATCATGTCCGCTCAACCTTTGTTAAATCTATAGTGAATCATGTCCGCTCAACCTTTGTTAAATCTACAGCGAATCATGTCTGCTCAATCTTTCTTAAATCTACAGCGAATCATGTCCGCTCAACCTTTGTTAAATCTACAGCGAATCATGTCTGCTCAATCTTTCTTAAATCTACAGCGAATCATGTCCGCTCAACCTTTGTTAAATCTACAGTGAATCATGTCCGCTCAACCTTTGTTAAATCTACAGCGAATCATGTCCGCTCAACCTTTGTTAAATCTACAGCTAATCATGTCCGCTCAACCTTTGTTAAATCTACAGTGAATCATGTCCGCTCAACCTTTGTTAAATCTACAGCTAATCATGTCCGCTCAACCTTTGTTAAATCTACAGCTAATCATGTCCGCTCAACCTTTGTTAAATCTACAGTGAATCATGTCCGTTCAACCTTTGTTAAATCTACAGTGAATCATGTCCGCTCAACCTTTGTTAAATCTACAGCTAATCATGTCCGCTCAACCTTTGTTAAATCTACAGTGAATCATGTCCGCTCAACCTTTGTTAAATCTACAGCGAATCATGTCCGCTCAACCTTTGTTAAATCTACAGTGAATCATGTCCGCTCAACCTTTGTTAAATCTACAGCTAATCATGTCCGCTCAACCTTTGTTAAATCTACAGTGAATCATGTCCGCTCAACCTTTGTTAAATCTACAGTGAATCATGTCTGCTCAACCTTTGTTAAATCTACAGCGAATCATGTCCGCTCAACCTTTGTTAAATCTACAGTGAATCATGTCCGCTCAACCTTTGTTAAATCTACAGTGAATCATGTCCGCTCAACCTTTGTTAAATCTACAGCTAATCATGTCCGCTCAACCTTTGTTAAATCTACAGTGAATCATGTCCGCTCAACCTTTGTTAAATCTACAGTGAATCATGTCTGCTCAACCTTTGTTAAATCTACAGTGAATCATGTCCGCTCAACCTTTGTTAAATCTACAGTGAATCATGTCTGCTCAACCTTTGTTAAATCTACAGTGAATCATGTCCGCTCAACCTTTGTTAAATCTACAGTGAATCATGTCTGCTCAACCTTTGTTAAATCTACAGCGAATCATGTCCGCTCAACCTTTGTTAAATCTACAGCTAATCATGTCTGCTCAACCTTTGTTAAATCTACAGTGAATCATGTCCGCTCAACCTTTGTTAAATCTACAGTGAATCATGTCCGCTCAACCTTTGTTAAATCTACAGTGAATCATGTCCGCTCAACCTTTGTTAAATCTACAGTGAATCATGTCTGCTCAACCTTTGTTAAATCTACAGTGAATCATGTCCGCTCAACCTTTGTTAAATCTACAGTGAATCATGTCTGCTCAACCTTTGTTAAATCTACAGTGAATCATGTCCGCTCAACCTTTGTTAAATCTACAGTGAATCATGTCCGCTCAACCTTTGTTAAATCTACAGCGAATCATGTCCGCTCAACCTTTGTTAAATCTACAGCTAATCATGTCTGCTCAACCTTTGTTAAATCTACAGTGAATCATGTCCGCTCAACCTTTGTTAAATCTACAGTGAATCATGTCCGCTCAACCTTTGTTAAATCTACAGTGAATCATGTCTGCTCAACCTTTGTTAAATCTACAGTGAATCATGTCCGCTCAACCTTTGTTAAATCTACAGTGAATCATGTCTGCTCAACCTTTGTTAAATCTACAGTGAATCATGTCCGCTCAACCTTTGTTAAATCTACAGCTAATCATGTCCGCTCAACCTTTGTTAAATCTACAGTGAATCATGTCCGCTCAACCTTTGTTAAATCTACAGTGAATCATGTCCGCTCAACCTTTGTTAAATCTACAGTGAATCATGTCTGCTCAACCTTTGTTAAATCTACAGCGAATCATGTCCGCTCAACCTTTGTTAAATCTACAGTGAATCATGTCCGCTCAACCTTTGTTAAATCTACAGTGAATCATGTCTGCTCAACCTTTGTTAAATCTACAGTGAATCATGTCCGCTCAACCTTTGTTAAATCTACAGTGAATCATGTCCGCTCAACCTTTGTTAAATCTACAGTGAATCATGTCCGCTCAACCTTTGTTAAATCTACAGTGAATCATGTCCGCTCAACCTTTGTTAAATCTACAGTGAATCATGTCCGCTCAACCTTTGTTAAATCTACAGTGAATCATGTCCGCTCAACCTTTGTTAAATCTACAGTGAATCATGTCCGCTCAACCTTTGTTAAATCTACAGTGAATCATGTCCGCTCAACCTTTGTTAAATCTACACCAATGAAAGTGAGTGTGCAAATAAGGCAGTGTGGAACATAGGATTGTTAATGTAATTATCTAACAAAAGGGTATATATCAATCTTTCCATTTTTTTCCGATGTTCTAATCTAACACAACCAACTTTGTTAAAGGGATATGAAAAAAAGTTCTAATAAAAAAATGTTGCACAACATTATTATTATCATCAACTACCTTCTAATTCTCCTTAGTTTTCCTGCAATATAACAATAAAATCCGCAGTCTTTTTAAACCCACCGTGGAACTCATTATCCGAGTCCTATCATGGGGGTCTACCGGGGTAGAAGCCTGGATCGGAGTAACTGCTTGTGTGCATGCACGAGTTCAACCAGAGACATCACTTTAGTGCTACTCATATAATGAAAAAGCAGCTTTGTAAAGCGCTGATTGATGCCGACAGAAAAATCAAAGAGCGCATGCGCTATATCCATAGAATACTGGAAGGGAACTATTCACAATTTACAGTGCCCATGTGTTAATCTGCTAGGGGAACTGCGCATGCGTTTTATATCTGACTCTTATATAATTATTCATGAGGGAATGAATCGATTGGACAAATATTTTTCTCAAGAAACAGCCCTTTTCAATGGGCTGTCTTATGTGACGTTATACTGAAAAATAAAATATAGATTTTAAAAGACAATCCGGCTTCGTTTGGATAAAAAAAAAGTAAGAAGTTTTTAATAGCATTACTTAGCAGAATGTATTACTATGGTTTGTTTAGGGTATTCACTAGTGTTTTATAATCATTTAACTCACAGAGAGACAAGATCTTCATATTCCCACAAAAGCACCCGGAACTGCTAATAAGGAATGACAATCACCGAAATACCAAATGGGTTATTGGATTTAATAGAGTCCATTGCTGTATTTTGCAAATGGATTGAGTGGTGTTTATGACACATGTTAAACAATCTGAATGACAATTGTATTTAGGAATGATGGGTATAGTGGGCTTGTCTGATCAATTATATTTTTCAAACTTTAAATATGCTAAAATATTTTTTTATTTTTATAATTCATTAAAACAACCTTTTGGTGAGATTTTCATCTATAATCAAGAAGAACGTATTACGTATTAACGTATATCATCTTCTAAAACTGGATTTTAACAGTTCTCACACTGTAGATTGTGAAACTTGTGACAAGGTTTTAAAGTTGTAGCGCTCACTGTACAGACTCAAATTTCCAAACCTCCCTCTCACTGTACAGAATAGGGTTTTCTTGTCGCTGTATTTCTATAACTGTTAGAAGGTTGTGGTTTTAAACAAACAAAACTGAATGACATCCTCTTTTCAATGCTGCATTGGGATTTCCTCACGTTTACTGTAGATCTCATTAGCTGTATGAGACATTTCTTATGTGGAACTATTCAAAAGTGCTGAATATAAGTAAAATTAATCTAGACTATATATTGCTATATACATCTTACATTAAGTGTGTGACTCTTTGCACATGCACAAGATAATAGAATTATTTCAAATCCTTTTGGAATACCATCATATATGTTGAAAATTCTATTTTTGAACTTTATCAACACCCTTTTGAGTGACGAATTTGATGTGTCCCTTTTGTTGCTGAAATAGAGTTCAAAGCCCTTGGTTGGGAGTATTGTGGTCACCATGGCATTGCTGTGTTTGCCTCTTATGGATAATTTTCCTGCTATCTGCATGGATCCAATCTGAACTTTTCCCAATACAGAAATATAGTTATTGCTTAGTTTGTGATCACTCAGATCACTTGAAAAGCATCGACCAGCAGCCAAAAAGCCCTGATAATCTTTGCTTTGAATCCACTAATTATGTTTACTGTGTATTTACTATTTAATACTGTATCCCTTTAACTAACTTTTCTGGTAGCATAATGAATATCCCTATATAGCTTGTCCTTACCACTACTGTAAGTTGATTAACCAACTAACCTTTCTACAGAGATAATAATTATATTGTGTCACTTATCTAGATTCAATAAATATACTAAATAAAATAAAGTGTCAACAATTATGTCTATATATATACACACACACACACATACATAATTGTTGAAAATTTATATTATTTAATAAATAGATATATTTTATATCTATATCTATATATATATATATATATATATATATATATATATATATAATTACACTTGATGTGAATCCGCCCTCCAATGGCCAACCACCTGAATGTTCTGTGTAAATATAAAGGCTTCTCAATAACAGCAAACAGGATTTCTTCAAGTGAGTCATATTTAATGACGTTTCGGGGAGTAAACCTCCCCTTCCTCAGAATATGTTCTGAGGAAGGGGAGGTTTACTCCCTGAAACGTCAATAAATTTGACTCACTTGAAGAAATCCTGTTTGTTTGCTGTTATTGAGAAGCCTATATATATATATCAGCCAAAAAAGATGCACTCTCAGGACTTTCACAAAAACGGAGTTACTTAGGCGAGACCTCCGAAAACGTTACAAATAAAGTAACTCAGTTTTTGTGAAAGTCCTGAGAGTGCATCTTTTTTGGCTGCTGTATGATTTCAAAGTTGCACCCAGGCGGTTATCCTACTGAGGGCAAGATCTGGTGTTTGGATATATATATATATATATATATATATATATATATATATATATATATATATATTGCTCAAAATTTCCACAAGCCCACTAGCCATAGGTGAATGGAAATTGAATGGTGGCAAGTGAAAGTTAGCTACTGAATGTTGAGTTGGAAGTCTGGTGGCATGTTGTAGGTAGCAAAGTTGGAACATTGTTTTTGTAGAATGTACATTCCTATTTCAGCACTAACAAACACACATTTTGGGCTATGTGCTAAATCTTTTATCTAAAGGGATATTATATAGCCATGAAATTTCAAGGATATGTTATTCCTCTAGGGCTGTAGGGACACCATTAGTGATTAGACTGTTACTTCTGAGAGAGTAAACGGGCACAGAGAGATAAAGAAAAGGTAAAGTGAAAGTGGAGAAGAAGGTAGAGTTAGGAGAGAATGGAGAAATAAAGAGTGAAGAAATATGATAGAGGGGAAAGAGTGTAAAGAGGAGAAATGGCCTGAGACAGAAGGGAGAGGGTAAAAAAGAGAGATTGAAGAGAGGAGGGAGTCAAGAAACATAGTTAAAAGCGAGAAGAGAGAGAGGATAATTATAAGGAAAAAAAATCTTCAGGTCTGTTAGGACCTTCCATGACTGTCAGCACTCTCTGCATTCTCTCAGTTCAACAACTTCCTTTTTCTATTTAGCTGTTGTCTTCCCCAGAACATCTAGTTGATGTTTCTTACTGCTCTAAACTTATTTTTGTTAATGTATTACTGTATGTAGCATTATTTAATTTGTTATGGTATAATAAAAACAATATTACAAAATGTTTTACAATGGCTAAACATATGCAGTGTGGAGAAAAGTAATAATTGTCCGTGGGATTTATGTTTGATTTTTAAAAAGATTTCCAGTTGTCCACTGGGGTATGTACTGTTTTGATTCTGAGAGCACACACAATTTTAAGATAGTTTTAATTTACTTTTATTATCAAATTACTTAAAGGGACACTGAACCCAATTTTTTTTCCTGTGATTCAGATAGAGCATGCAATTTTAAGCAACTTTCTAATGTACTCCTATTATCAAATTTTCTTCATTCTCTTGGTATGTTTATTTGAAAAGCGAGAATGTAAGTTTAGATGACGGCCCATTTTTGGTGAACAACCTGGGTTGTCCTTGCTGATTGGACAGCACAAATAAACAAGTGCTGTCCATTTTTCTGAAACAAAAAAATTGCTGGCTCCTTAGCTTAGATGCCTTCTTTTTCAAATAAAAATAGCAAGAGAACGAAGAAAAATTGATAATAGTAGTAAATTAGAAAGTTGCTTAAAATTGCATCCTCTATCATGAAATAAAAAAAAGGTTGAAAACCTTAGCTAGGTAGACTCTGGAGCAGTAATTTACTACTGGGGGCTGATGACTGGTGCCTTTAGAGTATCACATGTGTTGAGTTTGCGTCCAGTAGTGCATTGTTGCTCTGGAGTATCCTTTTCAACACAGGAAACCTAGGAAAAAAGGAAATTTGAACATAGAAGTAATTGGTAAAGTCTCTAAAAAAAAGTGCATACTCTATATGAATAAAGTATTTTAATTTTGAATTTCATGTCCCTATAAATATGTGATGAAGAATTTGACTGTGAGAAAAATATTCTATTTGGAAGACTATGTTATCTCTCTGAATATTTTAAGGTTATGAAGAGACTGAACCATTTGGAAAAAGAAAAACAAAATGTATGCTTACATGATAAATTTGTTTCTTTCCGGATATGGTGAGTCCAGAACGTCATGAATTACTGTTGGGAATATCACTCCTGGCCAGCAGGAGGAGTCAAAGCACCACAGCAAAGCAGATAAGTATCACTTCCCTACCCACAATCTGCAGTAATTCGACCGAAGGAAAATGGAAACAAGGAATAACACAAAGGTGTAGAGGTGCCTGAGATATAGCAAAAAATAACTGTCTTAAATTTAAGGGTGGGGTCGTGGACTCATCATATCCAGAAAGAAAGAAATTTATCAGGAAAGAATACATTTTGTTTTCATTCCTAAGATATGGTGAGTTCACAACGTCATCAATTACTGTTGGGAGCCAATACTCAAGCTAGAGGATATAGATGACCACGGAGGGATAACAAGACAGGCAGACCTAAAAGGAAGGTACCACCGCTTGAAGAACCTTTCTCCCAAAAGAAGCCTCAGCCTTGCAAATCTGTTCCACAGAAGCTTTATTTTTAAAAGCCCAAGAAGACGAAACAGCCCTAGTGGAATGAGCTGTTATTCTCTAAGGAGGCTGCTGCTGTCATAAGCAAAACAGATCAAACTTCTCAACCAGAGAGAAAGTGAGGCAGCAGTAGCTTTCTGACCTTTACGCTTTCCAGAGAAACAAACAAACAGGGCAGAGGATTGACAAAGATCCTTAGTCGCCTGTAGGTAGAAATCTAGAGCATGCACAATATCCAAGTTGTGCAACAAACGTTCCTTATAAGAAGAAGGATTAGGACATAGAGAAGGAAACAACCATTTCCTGGTTAAGATTTGTATCAGAAACCACTTTAGGTAGAAAACCCAACTTCATACAAAGAACAGCCTTATCAGCTTGAAAAAAAATATAAGGTGAATGACACTGCAAGCCCAAAAGTTCCAAGACACTCTGAGCAGAAGAATTAGTAATAAGAAACAAAACCTTCCAAGATAATAACTTAATATCTATGGAATGTAAATGCTCAAACTGAGCCTGTTGCAAAACCTTAAGAACTAATTTAAGGCCCCAAGGAGGAGCAACCAACTTAAAGACAGGCTTGATTCTGATCAGGGCTGACAAAAGGATTGAACATCTGGCACATCCACCAGACGCTTATTAAATAAAACAGATAAGCCGAAATCTGACCCTTCAGAGAACTGGCTGACAAACCTTTCTCCAGTCCTTCCTGGAGAAAAGACAAAATCCTAGGAATCCTGACTCCAAGAGTAGCCCTTAGATTCTCACCAATAAAGATATTTACGTCATATCTTATGGTAAATCTTTCTAGTAACAGGCTTTTCGAGCCTGAATCATGGTCTCAATGACCGACTTAGAAAAACCACGCTTAGACAACACTAAGCGTTCAATCTCCAAGCAGTCAGCTTAAGTGAAACGAGATTTGGTTGAAGGGATGGACCCTGAGTTAGAAGGTCCTTCCACAGAGGCAGCTTCCACGGTGGAAGAGATGACATCTACACTAGATCTGCATACCAGGTCCTACAAGTCCAAACAGGAGCTATTAGAATTACTGATGCATTCTCCTGTTTTATACGAGCAATGACTCGTGGAAGGAGAGCAAACGGTGGAAACAGGTATGCTAGACTGAAAATCCAAGGTACCGCCAGAGCATCTATCAGGACAGCATAAGGATCTCTCGACCTTGAACCATACCTCGGAAGCTTGGAGTTCTGTCAAGATGCCATCAGATCCAACTCCAGCATCCCCCATTTGAGGGTTAGCCTGGAGAACACCTCCGGATGTAATGCCCACTCCCCATGATAAAAAGTCTATCTGCTCAGAAAATCCGCCTCCCAGTTGTCCACTCCTGGAATGTGGATGGCAGATAGACAACAATTGTGGGCTTCTGTCCACTGAATAATCTGAGCCACCTCCTTCATGGCTAAGAAACTCTGAGTTCCTCCCTTGTGGTTGATGTAAGTCAATGAGATGATATTGTCCGACTGGAATCTGATAAACCGGGCTAAGGACAATTGAGGCCACACTATCAGAGCAATGTAAATCGCTCTCAATTCCAAGATATTTATGGGGAGAGCAGACTCCTCCTGAGTCCATAGACCCTGCACTTTTAATGAGTCCCAGACCGCTCCCCAGCCCAGCAGAGAGAGGGAAATGCTGTTTCCTTTCTGTGGACTTGCCCTGGGAAAAGGACTTTATTTTACTTTCTGCACTTGCAACTTCAAGAGTATTTAAGCAAAAGTCTGCCTTGAAGTTTTAAAGCCTGTGACTGCATCCCTGGACAAAGCTTGATAACACTACATGGAGACAGGATTTGCCCAGTGTCTGTGACACGACTATACCTACACTGTACGGCCCTTACCTCATACTGATTAAGGTGGAAGAGTCTCCCTGGGAGTCTACTTGTGGAATATTAGTACTAGATGTGGTGTTCACAATCATCTACCATCTGATCCTATGTGTGGAGCGATATTCTGCCACTTGCACTAAGGACTCTGAGCCATTGATCCTCCCACAGACGCTGTGGGCACCTGACGTCTGTCTTTGTCCGCCGTAGCGGATTGGACCACTGGAACGCGAGAGTCTTTCTCCTATTGGACCGTCTGGCGGGCGACTAAGGTTCCGTCCTGTTTAGTTTGGCATACGTTTATGCCGCCTCACTTGTGAGTACTCTTCCATCTGTGTGTGCTGTCTGCCTCTATCTGCATATTAGCGACACCACGATACTGTCCCATAAGGCGCCTCTCTCTGTTCTCTGCTCCTACAGATATCTGCTATTATCCTACTTTTGGGAGTGCTGCCGTTAGATCGGGTGGCCTGCGGTGTGGTATTACCTTGCCTCCCCCGAGACTGGTTTTGGTTTATGTGCTTTGCATCTCATACCTGCGCACCTCAACAAGGACTTAATCCTCGTCTTTTCCAGATTTACTTTCCATCCGTGGGAACGTAGAAAAGACAACAAGATCTCTGTATGAGAGTTTGCTTGTTGGAAAGATGGCACCTGAACCAACATGTCATCCAGGTAAGGCACCATTGCAATTTCCCGAGCCCTGATCACTGCCAAGAGAGCCCCTAGTATCTTTGAAAATATTCTGGGAGCTGTGGCAAGGCCAAACCGAAGAGCCACAAACTGAAAGTGTTTGTCTAGAAAGGCGAATCTCAGGTACTTGTGATGATCCCTGTGAATGGGAACAGGAAGATACGCATCCTTCAGGACTATGATCATCATAAACTGACCCTCTTGTACCAAGGGAAGGATGCACCGAATGGTCTCCATTTTGAAGGATTGTACCCTGAGAAACTTGTTTAGACGCTAGAGTTCTAAACTAGGCCAAAAAGTTCCCCCTTTTTTGGAAACCCCGAACAGATTGGAATAGAATCCCAGACCCTGTTCCCCCAGGGAAGAAAATTCCCAAATTGTCTCTCTGATATCTGGTCCAGAAAGGATTT
Organism: Bombina bombina; assembly: GCF_027579735.1. Classification (NCBI taxonomy): domain Eukaryota; kingdom Metazoa; phylum Chordata; class Amphibia; order Anura; family Bombinatoridae; genus Bombina; species Bombina bombina. The sequence continues at coordinate 44,627,748 of NC_069508.1, forward strand.
AATTCTATATTGTAACCCTGAGATACCATGTCCGTAGGTTATCTTTGACAACTCATATCCATGTTTGAAGAAAAACAGAGATATTCATCCCCCCTAGGGCCGATCCCAGATTGGGGGCAAACCCTTCATGCTGGTTTAGACTCAGCCGCAGGTTTTCACTCTGACGTCCTTTAGGACTATTCTTCTTGTCTTGTGGTAGAAAAGACCCCTTTTCCACCAGTAATATCACAAATATTCCTGTCAGATCAGGACCAAACAAGGTCTCACCCTTGTAAGAGAGCGCCAGAAGTTTGGTCTCACAGGAAAAATCCTCTGATCAAGAATATAGCTACAATGCCCCGCAGGCTAGCACCACAAAGCCAGATACCTGTCTCCCGACCTAATGACTTGCATGGTAGCATCAGAAATAAAATAATTGGCCAGCTTAAGAGCCTCAATTCTGTTCTGAATCTCCTCCAAAGGAGTCTCTACCAAAATAAAATTAGACAAGGCATCTCACCAATAAGATGCCGCACTTGCCACAATGGCAATATCCATATAAGCCTTCAGCTTAGTCCATTGATCCTTACAAGAGCAGCTATCCTCTATAGGGATCAGAGTTCTCTTAGTCAGAGTAGAATGGTCCCTTCTACTTTAGGCACCGTGCGCCAAGATAATTAATGGAGACAGCGACAGGAAAGATCCGTTTAAAGACAGGAGACAGGAAAAAAAGGAATACCTGACTTCTCCCATTCCTGTGAAAATTCTCCTAGCACAGTCTGGAACAGAAAAAACTTCCACAGAAGAAGGAACAACAAGCAACTATTAAGTTGACTAAAAATTTTTAGGGTTGACAACAACAGGCATATCGGAGTCGTCCAAAGAAGTCAAAACCTCCTTTAATATACACAAAAGGTGTTCAAGCTTAAATTTGAAGGTTACTACTTCAGCATCAGATGAAGGCATTATACTGTCCGAATCTGAGATTTCCCCCTCAGAGGCTACCGACATAGTCTCCTCAGACCAGAAACCTTACTATCTGAATCTCTAAATTTCCTCTTGCCTTTTCCCTTTAACATAGGAAAATCAGATAATGCCACAGATACAACAGAGGATAACTGTGCATCGAAATCTATAGGCAAATATACTCCTCCAGGAGATTGAGAGGAACCGCAGGGCCATGCATGTGACGCCATTAAGGTTTGGGACATTGGAGGGAAAAGCTGTGGCATAGCCAGAACAGCATCATCCTGAGAGACATAGGGCTCCGAGATAATATCTCTCTATAATTCTAGAAAACAAGCTAAACATGCAGCATAGAATTGAAGAAAAAAAAATGAAAAATACAATTTGTGCCTTATCATAACATAAGTTGCATAGGTGGCAAAAGAATTATAATATTGTATAATGTAACCCCTTATCCACTGATCCACAGGGGACGAAGGCCCCATAATCCGATTACAAAATGAAAACTTTATGTTACTCTGTACTGTCACTTTAAGAGCATCACTACGGATCCATGTACTAAGCGCAATAAACAATACTTCATACAACATGTTTCTCTTTGGACTGTTTCATCAACAATAAAAATCAGAAAAAAATCGGCAGAGTTTCCCTGCCGGACTAAACATAGAAAAATAAATTGCATCCGTGAGAACGCCGCTCCGCTGAATTAGAATTGAAGCAGAGAGGCGGTCCACGTGACTCAACATCAAGAAAAACAAGAAGGAAAGTATTGCTTGAAGCGAAAGACATTCAATTTTCTACAGACACCAAATCTTCACCTCCTCCATTTTACAGAGGCAAAGAGAATGACTGCGGATTGTGGGTAGGGGAGTGATACTTAACAGCTTTGCTGTGGTGCTCTTTGCCTCCTCCTGCTGGCCAGGAGTGAAATTCCCAACAGTAATTGATGACGTTGTGGACTCACCATATCTTAGGAAAGAAATGGCACTTATATTACATCCTTTTGATTTTTGGAATTTATAGAATACATTGTTTGGCATTTCTAACACAAAAGGGCCATTTGTACAGTACTTATTTTGTTTATATATTTATAAATTATGGAGTGATAAAGAAAGAGTCAAGTGCTAATCATATTCTTAATGTTTCCTTATTCACTAAAGGGTGCTGATATCACAAAAAATATTTATTATGTCTCACTGAGATTTCAATGCAAATAAATGTACTTGTTTTATAGATTTTTTCTTATATATGTGGGGTTATCACTGGCCCAACAGTTAACAAGGACTTGCTTTTGTAGTTATGTGTCCAGACTGTGTACTGGGATGATTGGCTACTTTAATGACACAAAATAAAATATCAGACAATGGCCTCTATTTATCAATATCTGTTGGACCTGATCCGACAGTGCGGATCAGGTCCGACAGACCTCGCTGAATACAGCGTGCAATACGCTCGCCATATTCAGCATTGCACTAGCAGCTCACAAGAGCTGCTGGTGCAACACCGCCCCCTGCAGACTCGCGCCCAATAGGCCGCCAGCAGGAGGGTGTCAATCAATCCGATCGTACTCGATCGGGTTGATTTCCGGTGATGTCTGTCCGCCTGCTCAGAGCAGACGGACAGGTTATGGAGCAGCGGTCTTTGTGTCCGCTGCTTCATAACTGCTGTTTCTGGCGAGCCCCAATGTGTAATGTGACACAAAAGGTGACTAAATAATATAAAATGTGTCAAGTGAATCAAAACAATAAAGAAATAAACGAATGCCCGCAAACTTCAATGAACTGAAGCAACGTTATTATTATTATTCTTTATTTATAAAGCACCAACAGATTCCGCAGCACTGCCCATGGGTACAAGGATAAAAGTACAATGGAGAAACAATACAATAAAAGACAAAATTTTACATACAAATAGGGCCCTATTCCCGTGGGAACTTACAATCTAGATGGGTAGGAGGATAAAAAACAGGAGGTGGGGACTGCAAAGGTGAGAATGATATTACTGATGAGATAGATGAGGACAACTGTTAGGTAAGTGTAATTTGTTAATGAGTCGGGTGATAAACTTCCCTGAACAAAAATGTCTTTAGGGAATGTTTAAAGAAGGAGAGGTTAGGGGAAAGTCTGACAGCTCGAGGAAGTGTGTTCCATAGGGTTGGTGCCACACGAGAGAAGTCCTGTAGTCTAGCATGAGAGGAGGTGATGGTAGAGGACGCAAGAAGCAGGATCTTAAGGGGCGGGCTGGAGTATATTTGTTGATGAGTGAGGACAGGTAGGGTGGGGCAGCATTGGTGAGGGCTTTGTAGGTCCATTTAGGATTGATTGAAGGAGAGAGAGGCGGGAGAGAGGGAGGCCAGTTAGTAAGTTATTACAGTAGTCAAGTCGGGAAATTACCAGGGAGTGGATTAGCTGTTGTAAAGAAGAGTGGGACAAAATTCATCCACAACTGAGAGACTGATAAAGCCATACAGTAAAGAATGACATCAAGTTATTGCTGCTAAAGGTTCTACAATCTATTGAATCATAAGGTTTACTTAGTTTATATTGATATAAAAGTATAGCTATGTATTTTACATGAACAGTATCAAATATTTATAGAAATATATATTTCATAATAAAAAAAGTATATTGTTTTCTATGTGAAGAAAATAGGAATGTAAAATATGCGTTTTGGGCATCGTCTTTCTCAATACAGATCTTAGCGCGTTTGGGTTAGTGCTTATGAAAACTAAGTATTCTTAAAGGGACAGTCTACAATAGAGTTTTTATTGTTTTAAAATATAGTTAATCCCTTTATTAGAAATACCCCAGTATTGCATAACCAACAGTTATATTAATATACTTTTTACCTCTGTGGTTACCTTGTATCTAAGCATCTTCTAACAGCCCTCTGATCACATGACTTTTAATTTATTATCTATGGACTTGCAATTAGTACTGTGATGTGCTAAATCTTAAATAACTCCTCGTTATCTATATGGCCCAAATGAACTAGCAGTCTCCTGTTGTTAAAAGCAAATACAAACGCATGTGATAAGAGGCTGTCTATAGTGGCTTAGAAACAGGCAGACATTTAGTGGTTTAAATGTATTAAAGTATATTAATATATCAATGTTGGTTGTGCAAATCTGGGGAATGGGTAGTAAAGGCATTAATTCTCTTTTTAAACAATAACAATTTTAGTGCAGACTGTCCCTTTAAGAAGCGTTATTGAAATAGTACATAACAAATATTTTTTTAAAATTAATAAAAATGGTGGGCGAGACATGTGGCGTCCGACCGCAGCGGAAAGCTAAGGAGAGCAAGAGACTTCCGGGTGGGCGGCAATCCAAGATGGCCACAAGTTTGTGCAGCTCTGCAGACTATATCAAAAGTTTTGTATGAAAGTGGCCTTTCTTCCAGCCATCCTAATCTCCCTTAGCAAGCAAGTTGTTCGGGAACCTTACGGGATCAGAATTGACATCATCTGGCCCCCGATAAGTCCAAGAAAGTAGAATTTTGGAAGGATATATCAGACTGTGTTTACCTCTGTCGCCCACGAGGCAATGGATCCAGAAAAAGATATCGCTATACAGCTACTGGCAATATTAGCACCTAAATTGGATCACCTACTTAGTAGCTGTGAGGATCTAATAGAAGCGGTGCGTGATGGGAGACGGTCTTGCTTCCCTGAAGCTGCCCCAACTAATCTGAGACTCAATTACCCTGCTCTAGAATCACAACTTCGGGACATTGAGCACTTGCGGATATCTGCCTCATCATGTGTAATCTCAGATGGCAGATCTGCAGTTTACTCCCTGGGAGATAGCCTCTTGTCTGCGGATGAGTTCGTTAGCACGACACCTACCTGGGCTGCATGGGGGAACCTGGAGCACTTACCCACAAAACATTCATACTGCCCCAGCTGGGAGATGGCCTCTCTTGAAGGAGGCGCTGATGAGAACGACTTTGGCAGCTCAGATGTAGAGTACAAAGTACAGCTGCTGATTGAAGACCTTATCTTAAGAGACTTGACACGCACCGGGAGGATTCAATTTGGAAGCCCCACAAGTTACTGCACAAATGCGCGGCGATCCTATATCTCTGCAACTACCGCCCTACTTTGCCCTAACCTCACTACCGGACAGCACCCCAGACACGAGGTTCATCAAGGACAGATAAACGGACTGGTTCTACCAAGGGCTGGAGTGGGATAATATTATACGGCAAAAGGGGACACTAACTCAGATTGGTATAGCTCCACTTGTGTGTTTATGCATCTTGATACGCTTTGAATTTCTGTTTGTCTATAACCATGCCGTGCAGAAGAGTTGTACCAGACCTGCCCGACTGATTAATGTAACCCCATCCACCTAATAGAAAGTCTCTGCTACATGCCTGGCTTGCAAATTTACCGGGCATTAACCCCCTTGTTAACAGATAATTCCTGCCGTGTTGCTGATACCCTCAGTGTGTCTTAGAACAGATGACAACATTCCTCAAGGTCTATATTTTGTTTTTTGAGGGACTATTAATCCCAAATAGATAAAATGAATGTCTTGTCACTTAGCCTGCACCTACTTAACTCTGTCTGTATATTTAAGACACAGCTCAACTCACGATTAGTTATATGAGAGAGTCATCTCTATTTGAAAATCGCTAGGGAATATGACCCACTCTCTAATGTGTCTCATACAGTCTTCTTGATAACTACCCTACAAATTAATCATTTTGACCTTATCCTAATGCCTCACTATATATTGATATAAGTTTGGACACCCCTGATTTAAGCACTGGCAAGTTATCTCCTATATATGAAGCATAATTTAATGGCATCATGACTGATAATTTATCTGTATAATTGTCTAGTCTGTGAAGTCTGGTTCATTTTGTATGTTTGGTTTAGTGAGTTCTATTTTATTGTTCTATCTATGTGCTGAAGCTTTACACTGCCCTCTAACTTTACAGAACCATCTGGTACTAAATTGGGATTTTGCAACCTGTTTTGACTATATAAACTACTTCATGATTTCTAGGGTGGGACTAACAGTGTGAAGATTATAGCAGTATTATGTAACCCAGTTATGTGGTGCTATGAATGCTGTGACTCTAGATAACTGTGGATGGGTTTGGTTGTTTGGTATGACTTGTTTGACTGATTAATCTGTTTGCTTGGTTTGTGTGTTTGTATTTGTTGTAAGTTAAAAAAAGATCCATTAAGGGCTGATTGGTCTGGCATTGGGGTGGCAGCCTGTTTTTCTTAGATCTACAAGATGTTTGTCCAATCTTCCTGTGGCCCATTTTGTATTTCTCCTCTCTTATTTCCCTACCTGTACTCTCCCTATCTCATCCCCCTGCTTAAGAAGAAACGCTCTATGTGCAGCTTTATTTTATTTTGATTTCTACACAAGCTGTTTGTTCTACGCTCAATGGACCATTGCTTTGGGGGAACTGTAGTGAGGGCGTTACATACGCTATTCTCCTCAGCACTTAGACGTAAGGTTTATCTGTCAGCGCCTGACTATACTTTCTAGAGAGTATCATTATTGGAAGCATAAAAAAAAATTAGAACAGCCTTATTCTTATGGCGTCAGATGCCTCCTGGTATCTTCAGAATATCCCTTTATATCACCTATATAGTTGAGAACCCTAATATTGTAGCTAACAGCATATAATTAATTCCTTCTGCAAAGCTGTAGTTAATCTAATCTTGGTTAGCACACATATAATATACATAACATAAGTATGCTCCCACACAATGCCATAACTCCTTATGCTCATATCATTCTACATTAGCCCCTGCTTGAGGGACTGAATGAGGGAAATATTTCATACTATAACTGGGTTGCTCTTGCTCTAACTACATTTTATCTTGTGTTTGAATGAGTCAAATTATTTCAAAACTTTAGATAACTCTATGGATGGGACTGGTTGTCTGCTATGTCTGGTCTGATTGATTGGTTTGTTGGGTTGGTTTGTGTGCGAGTAGTTGGTGTTTAGTGTTTGGAGGGTGGAGGGGGGTTAGGGGTTTAGTTGGGGATGAAAAATAAAATGAGAGAGCTGAACATGGGTAGATAATAAGACTGTAAATGGCTATAGGTACCCGGGTAATCTGTCATGTATTGATCTCCTGAATTTCTGTCATGTCCTGTTACCTATAAGTAGATTGTTGCATACTGTATCTTTGGATGTAATCTTCATGATAATATCTGGAAGTGTTAATTGATGTATCCATGTGTTGGCTCTCAATAAAAAGAATTTAAAAAAAAAAAAATTAATAAAAATGATTAAAAAAATGATTAAACATACTGTAAAATATATAGATAGATTCTACTGATTATTTTGAATATTTTACAGTATTTTTTTAAAAAAATAATATATTTTATAAATTTTTTAAAATATTTTATATGTAATATTTCAATATTGCACCTTAAAAATACAAACTTTTCATGTGCACTAACCTGACCGCATTAAGTCGAAACACGATGCATAAAACACATATTTTACACATAGATAATAATGTTTTTTTATTATGAAATATATATTTTTATATATATCTGATACTGTTCATGTAAAATACACACAAACTGTATATATATATATATATATATATATATATATATATATATACACACACATATATAGCTATAGGAATAGATATTCAGGTATAGGTATATTTATATATATATATATATATATATATATATATATATATATATATATATATATATATACACACCTATATAGCTATAGGAATAGATATGCAGGTATAGGTATATTCATATATATATATATATATATATATATATTCACACACCTATATAGCTATAGGTATAGATATGCAGGTATAGGTATATTCATATATATATATATATATATATATATATATACACACACACCTATATAGCTATAGGAATAGATATGCAGGTATAGGTATATTCATATATATATATATATATATATATATATATGTATATATATACACACACACACACCTATATAGCTATAGGAATAGATATGTAGGTATAGGTATATTCATATATATATATAACACACAGAGAAAACCCAGCACTCACTTACAAGCTCTCAGCTAAGATTTAAAAGCAAAAATGGAAAGGTTAGTCACCGCACCTGGCCAAATGGGACAAGCTCAGGTACCACGTCAAGGTCCTCTCCAATACCTGAGACCCTAAAACAGCCACACAATGCAAGCTTTCAAATCCAAACAAACTGAAAACAAGGGAAGGGTGCACAGGAATATGTAACCACCCTAGACATATACAAAACACGGAAGAGAACTGCACTCTCATACCGGACCGGGTACACATCCCATGACCCTGCAACATGCTCAGCCCTGGGTGCCACTGGCACTCACAGGAAGCTGTGCTGTCTCCAGAGCCACAAGCAGTTAACCCCAGACAGGTCTGGGTGCAAGAACCATAGGGAAAATTACAAAACAAATTAATACAACACACAGAGAAAACCCAGCACTCACTTACAAGCTCTCAGCTAAGATTTAAAAGCAAAAATGGAAAGGTTAGTCACCGCATCTGGCCAAATGGGACAAGCTCAGGTACCACGTCAAGGTCCTCTCCAATACCTGAGACCCTAAAACAGCCACACAATGCAAGCTTTCAAATCCAAACAAACTGAAAACAAGGGAAGGGTGCACAGGAATATGTAACCACTCTAGACATATACAAAACACGGAAGGGGCACCCAGGGCTGAGCATGTTGCAGGGTCATGGGATGTGTACCCGGTCCGGTATGAGAGTGCAGTTCCCTTCCGTGTTTTGCATATATATATATATATATATATATATATATATATATATATATATATATATATATATATATACACACACCTATATAGCTATAGGAATAGATATGCAGGTATAGGTATATTCATATATATATATATATATATATATATATACACACACCTATATAGCTATAGGAATAGATATGCAGGTATAGGTATATTTATATATATATATATATATATATATATATATATATATATATATATATATATATATATATTTAAGAATAAAAATGACATTATCCTGTAAGTGAAGAACACTGGATTGGGAAATATCTATAGTAAGTATACAGTAAAACAAATCCTATTCATATTATACTATGTGAGCATATTTACAGCACATATCTAATCATTTAATATGTGTAATTTAATATGCATGATTTAATATTCATTTAACATGCATTTTAAAATACCACCACCAGTGTTTAAAAGATGTTTAATTACCTGGTCAAAATCTGTATGTAATTATTTATCAGAACTAGCAAATATAAAAAAAAATGTGGTTTAATATTCAAGCTGATAACTAAAAAACAAACAATACTGCAAAAAATATATATATTTTTTTCTCATTCCAAAGCTCACAGCCCTTATACAGCAGGTTAAAATTGAAAAATGACGTTGATATCCCTAAGAAAATATTTTGGTCAATACATATTAAAAAGACAATACCCATTAATGTAGCTTAATTAAAACATAAACGCTATGCTGCTACCTCACCAGGCATTCACTCAGCTGGAACTAACTATATTTACTTAATCTACAATTTTCAATGTATTAGCAAAAAATAAATGTTGGTGAATGTAAGGCTGATTACATATCTTGGGTAAATTAGTGATAATGAGTCAAGAGACTTTGTGTTCATTCACATACATTAGAATAAGAATCATTATGAAATTAAAGCGAAGATTAATCCTGCTAATGACACTGTGGAGCAACTGGGAATATAATAACCTAGATGTCAATTTCTCTGTGATACTGTAGCGCTATTTGATAGTGTATCCCCTTGAAGTGCTCTTCTAAGACTGCTAACTGGTACCCCCACAGTCTCTGTACTTGAAATGCAAATGAATGACAAGATAGACTAATAATGAGAGAAGATTCTTGCAGTAAGGAAAATGAATAAATTAAAAACAATCTGAACCACAGATATGAGCAAGCAGCAGGAACCCTGATGCACTCAATTAGGGCGTATGACATCTGCGGCGGAATTCTCTCTAATAAAGCCCTCACTCTGTATTCCAAAGCACACGATTCTAACACTGTTAACATTTTAATATCTTGGGCGTGCATAGTAACATTAATTACCAGATGATTTGGTTGACTTCTGAATCTCTTTTATATCTTCAAGTGAGTAAAACTCTTGGTTGTAGCTTTGATTTCATAAATAAAACGTACAGACCTGCCAAATATTAAAGCAATCCTGAAATTACTCAGATCTGCTACATTACATTAAACCTTTATCTCAAACTAAGTAGCATTCAGCATGAGTTATAAAGAAAAGGAAAAAAAAGGTTAACATTGCTAAAACTCAATAGACTGTCTTTGTCTTTAACTTATGTTGAAAATAATCACGTAGGAATGTGTTATGCATTTTATCTTATGCCTCATGAGTTGATGATTTATACATATTCTGCTTGTTTGTATGTTTTGTTATTTCTTAAATGGATTTTGTTTATAAAAGTACAGAATTTATTGCTCATGAGATTATATATACAGTGTATATATATATATATATATATATATATATATATATACACACACACATATAAAGAAAATATGATACACCCTAACTTTGGGACTTCAAATATCGTGACCGCATTAACTTCTCCGTATAGACTTCAATAAACACGCTGTTCAAATAAACAAAAGCTAACCCGACACCACATTAGACCAACTGCATTAGTTAGGTAGTTATGCATTTTTCACATTCCAATATTCTTTACACACACACACACACACACACACACACATAATATATATATTAGAAATAAAAAGAACATTTTCTAATAAATTAATTATTTACAGTGAAAACACAGTAAAAACATTTAAAATATTACAATTGATTAAAAATTATTTTTCATGTTTAAATGTATTTGAGTGGAAAGGGCTCCAAAATGTGTGTGTGTGTGTGTATACATGTGTATACAGGTAGCCTTCAGTTTACGCCGGGGTTAGGTTCCAGAAGGAATGGTTGTAAATCGAAACCGTTGTAAATTGAAACCCAGTTTATAATGTAAGTCAATGGGAAGTGAGGGAGTTAGGTTCCAGGCCCCTCTCAAAATTGTCATAACTAACACCTAATACATTATTTTTAAAGCTTTGAAATGAAAACTTTAAATGCTAAACAACATTATAAACCTAATAAAATAGATTGTAGCATCATCAAACTAAGTTTAATAAACAAAAACATTTGCTAAACCACACCTAATAAAATGATCACACAAACACAGACTGTATCATCATCAATCTAAGTTTAATGAACAAAAACAAAATAATCACACAACAGACTGTATCATCATCAAACTAAATTTAATGAAGAAAAACGTTTTTTTACTTGCATTTTTCTGCAGCTAAGGGAAGTGGCTGCTAGATCTTGTTCCTTTAAAAACAGCTCCATTGCTCAGGTCTGGTTATACACTGATTAGCCTGCCTGTGTTTAATCACACAACAGACAGTATCATCATCAAACTAAGTTTAATGAACAAAAACTTTTTTTACTTGCCTTTTTCTGCAAACAGTTCTCTGCATTGAGTCTGCAACTAAGGGAAGTGGATGCTAGATCTTGTTCCTTTGAAAGCTGATCCATTGATCATGTCTGGCTTGCTTTTCTTTGCATGTGTTTGCTGCAACACAAGCGGACAGCTCCACCTACTGGCTATTTTAATGTATGCATGTGCTAATGCTTTCAATAGCAGTTAATGCTTTTCAATAGCAAAAAAAGGGCGTTATTCTGAAACGGCGCAAATTGAACCGTCGTAAACCAAGGGCCACCTGCATATGTGATTATATATGTATGTATATACATATACACATAAAATCTATAGATATATTCTATGCATTATTTAAAAAATTGTACAGTATGAATAATAATTTTAAATAATTTGTATTCATTTTTTTAATATTTGATATTTAATATTTCAATAAAGTACACTGAAGATAGCAAATCTTCATGTGTGCTAACCTGACCGCGTTAGTCCTAAATTGCGAACCCTGATGCAGGTTACGCATATTTTACATTCCTATGTGCTTCACATATAAAACAATGTACATTGTATTAATAAATATATATTTCTTTATATATTTGATACTGTTCTAGTAAAAATATATATCTATACCTATATACGGAATCTATAGGAATAGATATACAGGTTTAGGTATATATTTACACTCACCGGCTTCTTTATTAGGTACACCTTGCTACACCGGGTTGGACCTCTTTTTGTCTTCAGAACTGCCTTAATTCTTAGTGGCATAGATTCAACAAGGTGTTGGAAACATTCCTCAGACATTTTGGTCCATATTGACATGATAGTACCACACAGTTGCTGCAGATTTGTCAACTGCACATCCATGATGCAAATCTCCCTTTCCACCGCATCCCAAAGGTGCTCTACTGGATTGAGATCTGGTGACTGTGGAGGCCATTTGAGTATAGTGAACTCATTGGGGCTGATTTATCAAGCTCCGTATGGAGCTTGATGCCCCTGTTTCCACAAAACCCTTCAGGCTTGCCGGAAACAGAAGTTATGAAGCAGCGGTCTAAAGACCACTGCTCCATAACTTGTCCGCCGGCTCTGATTGACACCCACCGCTAGCGACCGATTGGCCGCGAATCTGCAGTGGGCGGCATTGCACCAGCAGTTCACAAGAACTGCTGGTGAAATGATAAATGCCGACAGCGTATACTGTCGGCATTTATCAATGTGCAGCGGACATGATATGCTACATCATATAATGTACGCTTGCACTATGATAAATCTACCCCATTGTCATGTACAAGAAACCAGTTTGAGATGATTTGAGCTTTGTGACATGGTGCATTATCCTGCTGGAAGTAGCCATCAGAAGATGGGTACACTGTAGTTATAAAGGGATGGACATGGTCAGCAACAATACTCAGGTAGGCCATGGCATTTAAACAATGCTTAATTGGTAGTAAGGGGCCCAAAGTGTGCCAAGAAATAACCCCCACACCATTAAACCACCACCACCAGCCGAAACCGTTGATACAAGGCAGGATGGATACATGCTATCATGTTGTTTACCCCAAATTCTGACCCTACCATCTGAATGCCGCAGCTGAAATCGAGACTCATCAGACCAGACAACGTTTTTCCAATCTTCTATTGTTCAATTTTGGTGAACTTGTGAAAATTGTAGCCTCAGTTTCCTGTTCTTAGCTGAAAGGCGTAGCACCCGGTGTGGTCTTCTGCTGCTGTAGCCCCGGTGTGGTATTCTGCATACCTTGGTTGTAACAAATGGTTATTTGAGTTACTGTTGCCTTTTTATTATCTCAAATCAGTCTGCCCATTCTCCTCTGACCTCTGACATCAATGAGGCATTTTCATCCACACAACTTTCTCTTTTTTGGACCATTCACTGTAAATCCTAGATATGGTTATGCAGAACATATTCTGCTATGTGAAGAACATTAAAATGGGAAATATTCAAAGTTCATGTTGGGTTTTAGCGCTCTTGAATATACGTGGTTGGGTTAGCGTGCGAGTATGGGTTTTAGGTTTTTTGCATTTTTCATGCTCCATTAAAGTCTATGGGAGAAGTTAAATCAGTTGAGAACATTTTTTAGCTTGCCTCGGGTTTATGCTTGCGCACAAACATTTTACTTTCAACTTGTAATACGAGCACAACCCAACACGCGCAAGAATCCTCCGTCTAGCGTAGTTTATTTTACTTTATCTTCCTAGTTTCTTTTCTCTACTTCTTCTACTCTGAGAAAATGATACTTTAATGAACTGTTTATGTTGTGGCTATTAAAAAACAAAAACTAGCATATGATCTGTATTCTAACATATATCTTTTATTTTAATAAAGCAGACTGAAAAGAAAAAAAAAAAAGCTAAATCACTAACCCAACAAACAGGCATACCCAATACAACGATAATGCTGCTATTCAAATCTGTAAAAAAGAGATACACACATATCTTTATGGGTTTAGAGAACAACAAGTTAATTGCATGCATCACCTATTGGCATCACTACACAATAGTAAAAGGAATCAATTAATATATATATATATATATATACCTTTCAACCGGTAATGTAATTGCTAAACCCACAAAATCGCCATTTTGCCATTATTCTAAGCCAATCATTTTTTTAGATTTTGAAATTGTGCGATAACCAAGGCAGATAAGGATTTCATGTTGTTTATGGGAGGTAACAATTTTTATCTTGAGTGATGTTAACAACAGAACTATTTTAGGATTGTGATCACTAAAAATACACACTTAAAATATGGTTATACCCCGCCATAATATACAATTTTAATAGCATCTATGTGTAATATATATTCTCTAGGGGTGTTATTGATAAACCTTTCCAAGGTTTTCAGGAAATTTGCACTTACTATTTATAACAGATGAGATCACCAATTTACAGGAGTAACTCCTAAAACAATGATGAGTGATGTTAGTCTGTGGAATTCTACAATCACTGTAAAGTTAAGGCTAGGGATCTGGTAGATTTTGAAAATTTAATGAGGAAGCTAAGTCACAAAATAGGCGAAAGCTTAAGTTATCTCGTAGTATGTTATATAACCCCGGTCCATATCTTCTTAGAGTATAATTGAGCTCAGAGTAATTACCCAATCCCAAAACACATGTAATCTAGTTGGTTAGTATCTATCTTATCCCAGCCTAATAAGTTACAATGATGGAGAAGGGAAGAAGTAAGAAAGCAGTGGAGGAGTGTAGAAGAAGAGAGAGAAGAAAAGAGAGAGAAAAAAACCACTAAAACACATATAGTAAATATCCAGCCCACTTAAATGTATTAAGACTCTCGATAGGCTCCACCATCCAGAACCCACTCTCCTCATCAAATGACAGTTATGGGAGAAGTTCCAGCTAAGGGGTCCAGACATTGAAAAACAGATCAATCTGATTACATTGTCTGTATGCAAACCGTTTCATGGATTTATCTTAATTCATGATTTTTGGAACTTGAGAGATGGAAGGGACATCCTTCTTCTTCCAATGTCTCACAATGGCCAGTTTGGTCGACATCAGAAGATAAATTAGTTGTATTTTACTAGGTTTCACCATTTTTGGAAGTCCCAAGTGCCGGTGGTCCACTACGGGTTTTGCAGAGGTGTGAAGCTGAAGCACACAAGCCAAGTTAAAAACTTCTCCCCACAACAGTTTTATCTTAGGTAAGTTGTGCAAAATATGAATTATCAATCCAGGTAGGCCACAGTCTCTCCACCATATATTCTATGGAGAGTTGTTGGAAAAAGGGGTCATCTAACTATATTTTTGTAGTGTACCTCCCAGAGTGCAGCGCAATCCAGGATTTTTTTAGTAAATACAAGTTCTCTGTTCTTTGGGATCAACTGAATTACCTAAATCTCTTTCCCAGGAAAACTGTTGTCCCAGTTTAGTTTGTTTAGCGCTATTGAGAAATAGGAATTAGTAGTAAGAGAGGGACCTCTGAATTGGGTCTCCCCTCATCCACCCCTCCTCCAACAGAGTTAACTTTCTGAAGCCAGTTTTGGGGAATCCTCAAGAGCGGACAAGACTTCCCAACCTAAGGTAGTCGAAATAGAGTGATGACAGTATAGAGTATTTAGAAACTACTTCTGAAAAGGACATCCATCTATTATTATAATATAGATCTCATAGGCATAAATTCCGTAATCGTGTGACAGAGTTCAGCAATCATTATTGGAGTTCCCAGAAGCCAATCTTCTAGTCTCCAGTGATAGCTGGATGGTCCCAAAGTCATGGAGAGGAAATCATGGTTTGAGCAGGTAGTGATATCTATCTTGGAAGAAGAGATGTTATTTAAGGTCCGAGAACTGGTAAAGAAATAATCTGTTCTTGAGTGGGATTTGTGTGGACTCGAGTAAAAAGTGAAGTCTCTATCTGACGGGTGCAAAGCTCTCCAGACATCAAAAAGGTTATATTATGATATGAGTCTACAGAAGGAGTGTGACGGGAAGCTTAGTGATCTGTCTGTATAGATATAAGTCTGACCATACGTTCAAATGCATCTCAGGGAGTATTTAAATGGCACTCATCTATGTGTGTATTGGGGAAGGATGAGGCGAGACTTCTAAATGGTGATGGATGCGGTCCCAAAATGTTAATGTACCCAGGATTAAAGGGTGGCTGATTCCGAGGTCTTTTCAATTATAAGTCAGGAGCCATGGAAGGTCAGGTAATTGTATTCCATGGGGGAGTAGAGCCAGTTCTATTTCCTGCCATCTGTAAGAGGTGCTAGACTCCCTAATCTCATGAGGTGCAATAGTCTGGCTGCTTTGTGATACATTATGAGGTTTGGTAGGGCCAGACCCCCCCCCGTTATGTAAAGGTCTTTGGAGGTTAAGTCTCGATATGCAGGGTTTACAGCCTTTCCAAACATATGAAGATATGAATTACTTTGTAATTTATTAAGTAGAGCTCAGGGGATGGAGATGGGAATGCAGCAGAAAAGATAGGTAAGTTTAGGGAGGAATGTCATTTTAATCACAGCTATGCGACCTGTCCAAGATATTTCAAAGAATTCCCAGGATTTAAGCAGGTTGTAAACTTCAGGTATATGATCTACATAGTTCCTAGTGATAACCTGGGAAAGGTCAGGGCTAAGATAAATGCCTAAGTGCTTGAGGTAGGTATCTGAACATTGGAAAGGGTACAGCATCTTGAGCTATCTAATTCTATCTTTTAAAGTCCTATATGTTAGACTTCTGTTTTGTTGAGAAGTTTAAAGAGGCTATGCAGCGTGGTGAAAGAGATTAAATACTCTTGGTAGAGAAGTAGATAGGATAGTAAGTAGGAGTGTAATGTCATCTGTGAAGAGTGCTATTTTGTGGTGGGTATCATTGAAGGAGAGGCCAGTAATTTGATCATCTAGTCTAATTGCCTGAGCTAGAGGTTCAGTTGCTAAAGCAAAGAGAAGGGGAGATAGACACCCCTGTCTCGTACCATTGGAAATTTGAAAACTTTCAGACCTGAAACATATACCAATAATCCTCACAGAGGGTCCAGAATATAGGGCTAGAACTGCTGTGATAAAATCAGAGGAAAAACAAAAGTTCTTAACATCTCCTATAGGTACTCCCACCTCACCCTGTCAAATGCTTTTTCAGAATTGAACGACAGGGCGAGAAAAGGAGCAGGCATCTTGTATTGCCAGGCCCCTCCCTAACAGGAATGAATCCCACCTGATCCCCATGTATCAGGTTAGAAATTATTTTAGCTAATCTATTCCCTAAAAGCTTAGAGTATAGTTTGGTGTCTATGTTAATGAGTGAGATAGGCCTGTAGCTGCCATAGGACTGTGGGTCTTTCCCTGGTTTCAGGATAGTAATGATAGTGGCTTCAAGGAATTCTCTTGGGAACACGCCAGACGTAGCCACCTCATTAAAAACTCTAAGTAGGAGTGGGCTAATTAAATCTGTGCAAAATTTGTAAAAGCGATCTGTAAAGCCATCAGGACCTGACGATTTACCTAATTTCAGCTGCTGTATTACCTTCTGCAGTTCCTCCTTAGTAATATTGGACTGTAGGAAATGAATTTGCTCAGAACTCAAGTTAGATAGTTTAAGATTGTTTAGGAAGGTTCTTGTATTTGTGTCAGAGACTAGTTGTATTTCCCATGAGTTCTCTAGATTGTATAGGGAATTGTAGAAAGGTTTCACCTTTTTCTTCGGGGAATAAACTATGCTATTTCCAATTTTAATGGAGGCTACTCTATGTTGGCACATCCTATTTCTACGTTTGATGGCCAGCTTTGTTACTTTTATAATAAAAGGGTTGTATACATTTGTCTAAGGTTCGCTGGACTTTAGCAAATTCTAATTCCTGAACCTGTGTCAATGTAGTTTCGTATTGAGAGATGAGAGACAGAGAATTTGTTTAGAGATAGGTTTTGAGAGTTCTTAGCCTACATGTGAGTTCCACAAGGGTATCTACATTACATTTAAGAGACTTAGAGGCCTGTTTAATATGGTTTGTACTGGGACTTGGCCATCATCATTGTGAGTCAGAAATTCCGTAATCATGTGACAGAGTTCAGCAATAGTGATTGGAGTTCCCAAAAGCCAATCTTCTAGTCTCCAGTGAAAGCCAGATGGTCCCAAATTCATG
This sequence comes from Bombina bombina, assembly GCF_027579735.1. Classification (NCBI taxonomy): domain Eukaryota; kingdom Metazoa; phylum Chordata; class Amphibia; order Anura; family Bombinatoridae; genus Bombina; species Bombina bombina. Next base: position 44,645,819 of record NC_069508.1, read on the forward strand.
GAGAGGGAATCATGGTCCGACGAGGTAGTGATATCTATCTTGGAGGAAGAGATGTTTTCTAAGGTCCGAGAACTGGTAAAGAAAAAATCTATTCTCGAGTGGAATTTGTGTGGACTGGAGTAAAAAGTGAAGTCTCTATCTGACAGGTGCATAGCTCTGCAGACATCAAAAAGGTCATATTGTGATATGAGTCTACAAAAGGAGTGTGACGGGGAGCTTAGTGATCGGTCTGTATTAGTTGGTCTAGTAAATCTTTTGTCTAAGTCAGGGTCCCACAGTAATTTAAAATTACCCCCAATCACTAAGTCACCTTTTTTCAATGGAGATATGAGTTTGTGGACTTTTTTAAGGAATCTTACCTGTTTTACATTGGGTGCATATATATTTACTAGTGTAAAAAAGTAGTTATTTAGACTTCAGACCACAATGATGTAGCGAGTCTGGGGATCGCATTCAGAGTAAAAAATATCTAGGGCAAATTCATCACTAAAGAGAATAGCCATTCCCCTCACCTTTGCACTGTAAGAGGCCTCTACTATGGTGGAATACCATTTAAATGAGTGGGACTGACCTGGCTGCTCTATGCAGTGGGAGCTCCTGCACAAAAGCCACATCCACATTTGGCCCTGCAAAGGTAATATGTAATAATGTAGTCCCATTTCAGGTTCTGAGGGAATAAATATAGGCAGTATATAAAAATGCTTATGGTACTCACAGATCAGCTGTCCTGCGGTTGTAACAAGCAGTTAGCCCTTCTAGCTGGTTGGGTCTGAAGTATAGATGATCTCCAAGTTCAAGAGTTCTATTCTGGATCCTGGAAGTGATACCCCAAGCCCACTAATGTGGCTGCCGAGTAGATGCAGCTATTGTTTGCAATGCGGTAGTAGGGCAGCAGAAGAAGGCTGTGTGACTCCATGTCGTGAGCCCACAGGTATCACCAATGGCAAAATGGTGGCTTTTCTCACCACTGAGGTAACTCAGGGAACCGGTGAGCACCGTCTTCAGGAGAGTCTACCTGTGGGGAAAGGAGAGCTTGGCATACTTCATAGGTACAGTTTAATAATTATTCTAAGCACATCAAAGATGATTCAGGGTATATAAAAAATATCCTTAACACACATCTGCAATTTAAATATAATCATTTTTTTCCTAATGGTGCATTTCTATTAGGAAAAAGTAAGCATTTTACTACTTTATTGATGAAAATCCTCAATAAAAGGTTCAGTGGCCCCCCGTAAATGGTCATAATTAGAGAGGTAAGGTGTTATTGTCATTTGTTTTTACATTTCTTCAGTAACATTAATTATACTTAAAAAGGATGAACACGACACTGGAAGTGGTGCACATTATGTTTTGTTAATTGAACTTCATACAAAAGGATGAGTTCATCTCCTCTGGTTAAATCTTTATAGAATGATATTTGTGATGTGTTTCTAGTGTTGAGTCCGTCAAGTAGATGTGAAACATATTTCTATTGAAATCCATGACAATATTTTAAGTGCTAAGTAGCAAGTAATGAAATCATGAAATGAATGGGCTACCAATCCGAACATTTTTCTTTCATGATTCAGACAAAGCATAACATTTTAATCTGTTTCCATTCTCATTCTATTATCAAATTTGATTCTTTCTCATGTTATTCTTTGTTGAAGAGCTATCTAGGTAGGTAGCGTGCGCATGTCTGGAGCACTACATGACAGGAAATAGTGCTGTCATCCAGTGCTCTTGCTTATGTATAACATTTTTGCAAAATGGCTGCCATCTTGCCACTTTAAGGGAGGACACTTATGAAAAATGCATATGCCAGGGGCTGTTTAAAGAAATGTTTGAATATTGTTCCATTATAGAAACCCTGACATATGTATATTCCATATGTGTCCCCCCTTAAAGCGGCAATAGGGCAACCCTAATCTTATAGTGCTGCGGATACATGCACACTCCTGAGCTTACCTGCCTTTTAAAGGGACATTCCAGCCAAAAATGGAATCCACATGGATGCATTTCAGTTTTGAATAGAAGCATTTTTGTAATATAAATGTATTAGCAAAAATGCTTCTCATAAAAGCTATAGCTGTTTCAAAAGTGTATTTAAGTATGCACCGTGCACCAGCATTTTAAGCACAGCACTTGTTCAGAGAGGCTAAGGTGCTTGTATCATCCGGTAATGACTCAATTTGCTAATTGCTGACATGATACAAGCCCCACTTGTGTTCTGAGCAGCTGCAATATTTAAAATGCTAGTTCACTGAGATTATTTAACTATGCTTCACATGCACATGCAGAGAAAAATGCTAACACTAAAACACTGATAACTTTTATTAGAAGCATGTTTGCCGATATATGTATTTTACAAATGTGTTTGTATTCACAGAAGTAATTCAGATGTATGTTCATTTAAATTTTGACCGGAATGTACCTTTAACAAACAATACCAAGAAAACTTTAAAAATGTAATAAGGGTAAAATGGAAGTTGTTTAAAATTGTAGGTTCTTTCTGAATCATGAAATAAAAAGTTTTGGTTTTAAGTCACTTAAAGACAAAAAATGATCAATGTACCACATTAGGAATTTCCGGAATGGAAAATGATTATTTCAGATATATTATTTTCCAGTAACGTTCTATATTTGATGTGTTTTCTTGATTTATGAATGTTGGGTTGTTCATATTAAAAAAAGGAACGCCTAGATTACGAGTCTTGCGTTAACCTTAAAAAGCAGCATTGAGAGGTCCCAACGCTGCTTTTTAACGCCCGCTGGTATTACAAGTCTAGCAGGTACAGGTGTACTGCTCACTTTTATTCCACGATTCGAGCATACCGCAAATCCCCTTACGTCAATTGCGTATCCTATCTTTTCAATGGGATTTTCCTAACAAGTCTTGGAAAAAGTGAACGGTACAGCCTCTCCTGTCAAGAATCGTACCGCATTTAAAAGTCAGTAGTTAAGAGTTTTATGGTAGGGTTTATTTTACAGGTAAGTATTTAGTTTTTAAATAGGAATAATTTATTTAATTATAGTAATTTTATTTAGATTATTTAAAATTATATTTAAGTTAGGGGGGTTAGGGTTAGGGTTAGACTTAGGTTTAGGGGTTAATATATTTATTATAGTGGCGGCGACGTTGGGGCAGCAGATTAGGGGTTAATAAGTGTAGTTAGGTGGCAACGACATTGGGGGCGGCAGATTAGGGGTTAATAAATATAATGTAGGGTTCGGCGATGTTGGGGGCAGCAGATTAGGGGTTCATTAGTATAATGTAGGTGGCGGCGGTGTCCTGAGCGGCAGATTAGGGGTTAATAATATAATGTAGGTGGCGACGATGTTGGGGGCGACAGATTAGGGGTTAATAAGTGTAATATTAGGGGTGTTTAGACTCGGGGTTCATGTCAGGGTGTTAGGTGTAAACGTAAAATGTATTTCCCCATAGGAATCAATGGGGCTGCGTTAATAGCTGAACGCTGCTTTTTTGCAGGTGTTAGGTTTTTTTTTCAGCCGATTCTGCCCCATTGATTCCTATGGAGAAATCGTGCACGAGCACGTTTAGCCAGCTCACTGCTACCGTAAGCAGCGCTGGTATTGAGGTGAGATGTCTCCGCTCACTTTTTTGCGGCTAACGCCGGGTTAAAAAAAACCTATAATACCAGCGTTGTTTGTAGGTGAGCGGTGAGCATAAACTAAGCGTTAGCACCGCAAGTCTTACCGACAAAAACTCGTAATCTAGCCGTAAGTGATTCCATCATATTCATACTGAAGACACTTTTGTTATCTATCCTCTAATAATTATCTGCATGTTAATGAATGCAGATGAGCTCTTTTTTCAATGTAGACACAATCAGCTATTTTCATTGTTTATTAACCGCACATTTTCATTATTATTTCAGTGGGGAAAAAATTTCCCTTTGCTTATCATGTGCCAGTCCTCCAGTAATTCTTCAGTCAAGACAAGCTTGGGTGCAAAGCCCAATATAAAAAGTCACATGTACATATGAAATACAGTACACAAAATACCCAGCATTCACTTAGATAAACATAGCTAAGTCAAAACAAAAAAAAAGTTATTACAGCCTTTGGCAAAATGGTGATTTTTTTTAGGTGCTACACCAAAGCCTCTTCTTATACAACATGACCAAAAGTATCTGGACAACTGATCATCACATTTAAATGAGTTTATTGGACATCCTATTCCAAAACCATGGCCATTAATATGGAGTTTCCCCCCACCCTTGTGGCTACAATAGCCGCAACTCTTTTGGGAAGACGTTCAACAAGATTCTGGAGTGTGTCTATTGGGAATGTGTGCTCATTCAGACAAAAGAGCATTTGTAAGTTTAGGCACTGGACAAGAAGGTCTGGCACGCAGAGTTCCAATTCATCTCAAAGTTATTTAATGGGGTTGAGTTCAGAGGTCTATGCTGGCCATTCTACTTCCTTGATACCCACCTTGTCAAACCATGTCTTCATGGACCTCGCTTTGTGCACAGGGGCACAGTCATGTTGGAACAATAAAAGGCCTTCCCCAAACAAGTACCTCAAAGTTTAAAGCACTCAAATATTTTAAAATGTCTTTGTATCCTGTGGCATTAAGATGACCCTTCAATGGAACTAAGAGACCTAGCCCAAGCCCTGAAAGACTGCCCCAGACCATTATCCCTCCTCCACCAAACTTTACTGTAGGCACTAGGTAGTGTCCACCTAGCATCCACTACACCTAGAGTATTCCATCAGACTGATAGATAGTGAAGTGTGAATAACCACTTCATAGAACACATTTCCTCTACTACAGAATTAAGTGACTGTGCTTTATATCTTGGCATTGCAAATGTTGATGTGAGGCTTATGTACAACTGGTCAGCCATGGAAGCATGAACCGCTCTTGATAAAGGTGGCTGATCCACTGAAAGGCATTGGGGCTTTTTGATTGTTTTTATTAAAAGCTGTTTGAAGATATATCTGTCGAGAGTCTTCAATAAAACAAGTTTGGAATCTACATCAGCTTCCTAGTGAGTACATTCCTTTTGTGCAGGTTTGGTGAAAAACGTTATTGCATCATCGTTTGTGCTCCTTTCCAGAGGTTCATTTGGAGAAGAGTGCTGAAGTCCCCTACCTACAAAGGCCGGCGCCCCCATTCATTACCTGTTTAATATCCAGAGTTAGAGAGACCAGGTCTGACAGTGACTTTGAACTAAAGAACAATAACCTGGATGCTGACCTCTGATTAGTACTATGGATTATTCACAGGTCTTACACTTTGCCTGACTACTGTCTACTCCTCCAATTATCTCCAGTCTATTGGTCCCTGCTGCTATCCTCTTGTCACTGAATCAAGCTTGTACCTGCCATGGTTTAAGCAAACAACTAACTACATTTGTTGTCTTGTAACTATTTTGCATTCATGCTTGCGCAAATAATAGTGCTACTACAAGTGAATGGGTAAATATATGAAGCAAAGCATCTTAATGCAGTAGAAACTTATTTTCTCATTATTTTATTGTTATAGTAGAAGCATGAACATTGTTCATGAAAACATATATGCAATAAGCTATTTACATTCCTTAGCTATTTATAACTTATATGGTGTCTCATTGAAAAAGAACATTATATACACACAGGGCATACATCTGGCGCACATAACTCAATCTTAAAATCTCCACAAGAACAACAGCAACAAGAACAACTGATGTTACTCCTGTAAAATTTTGTGCTGTTTGAGACCTGATAACGTTAATTGCTTGCTAGTTTGCAATGCCAAATACACAAGAATGCTATCAAAAAAGGGGATTTAAGTTATATTTAGACTTAATACTTAGTAGACATGTGCATGAACAAAAAGTATTTGTTTCATACTTTTCAAAACGTTTGGTTTGGCAAAATTTTGTTCATGTGGCTGAATATTAGTTTCGGATTCAGAACTAACTTTAACAAAATTCTTACATTGGAAAATTGAAACCTATCTATCAATACCCAAAGAATATATATGGGTCAGTTACAATCCTTTATAAAAGTTTATCTATTGATTTTTCTACACAAAAAATCATTAAAGTCTACAGGGGTTTTTGGAGTTAAATAATTTGATAAGCTTTTCTAAAGGATTGCAATCTACCATATAACTTGTTGATTTGTTGCAGCATACCTTGACTTCTCTGGACCTCCTGACTTTGTGATTTGCATCTGACCCTTTTTAATCTAGATTGAAAACGGCTGAGTGTCCTCTAGTCTCCCACCATCTATGACAGGTTATGTCTTGACTGGACAAGCCTGCATGACTAAAACAACATTTATTGTCTGACTAGCTGCCCCTAAACATCAATCATTGGTACTGGCAGGATTGGACTGGGAACATGGACTCATGAATGGTCATGAATGATCAGAACCTCTGTAGGTCATTACAAGCTAAGAAGCTGATTAGCCAAACTTATGTAGCTCCTTCGCTGCTTTCCAGCTTCTTCCTGCAACATTTTTGGTGGCAAACAGTAGGAATTTAAGAACAAATTGATTTGGTCAATCAATTATTCGTTCTTCATCCCTTTCATCCTATAATGTGTTTGTCTGCTTATTAAGCAGAAGAGTTAACAAAATGGTATAAATTAGGACTACTTTGCATTCTCCAAAGCCCAAATTTACATCTCTAAAAATTAGGAAACAAAGGGTTAATAATGAAAATAATGTTTGTTTTGTGGCAGAATTAAAGCTATAGGCCCATATTTATCAAGCTCCGCACAGAGCTTGAAGGGCCGTGTTTCTGGCGAGTCTTCAGACTCGCCAGAAGCACAAGTTATGAAGCAGCGGTCACAAAGACTGCTGTTCCATAACTTGTCCGCCTGCTCTGAGCAGGAGGACAGACATCGCCGGAAATCAACCCGATCGAGTACGATCGGGTTGATTGACACCCCCTTGCTGGCGGCCGATTGGCCGTGAGTCTGCAGGGGGCGGCGTTGCACCAGCAGCTCTTGTGAGCTGCTGGTGCAATGCTGAATACGGAGAGCGTATTGCTCTCTGTATTCAGCGAGGTCTGGCGGACCTGATCCGCAGTGTCGGATCAGATCCGCCAGACCTTGATAAATAGAGGCCATACAGTGTATAATAAGGGGCCGGACTGGGAAGGAGTCAATGTATATGTTTTTAAGAGTATGTGTGTTATATATGTGTGAAGTTTTTTTATACTTAAAGGAATATGAAAGTCAAAATTAAACTTGCAAGAATCAGATATGTAATTTTAAGACACTTTTAATATCACTTCTATTTTCAAATGTGCTTTGTCCATTTGGTATCCATTGCTGAAAATGAATATGCACATATCACTGGTGGGAGCTAGCTGGTGATTGGTACCTGCACACATTTGTCTCTTGTGATTGGCTAACTAGATGTGCTCAGCTAGATGCCAGTAGTGCAATGCTGTTCCTTCAACAAAGGATAACAAGGGAATGAAGCAAACTTAATAATAAAAGTAAATTTGAAAGTAGTTTAAAATTGTTTGTTCTATCTGAATCATGAATTAAATATTTGGGGTTTCCTGTCCCTTTAACTTTCATTGAAATAGTGTAGCTTAGAGTTAAATGATGAACGCCACTACTTGAGCAGATTTTTTAGTATCCATTGGCTTAGCGCTCAAGCAATATCCAACATGAGTTGCACTGTGTGCCCCATAGAAGTCTATTATATGAGAGATTTAGGGGCATATTAAACAATGTGCGAGCGGACATGATACGAATTAGCGTATCATATCTGCTGCACATCGCTGCCCATCGATAAATGCCAACAGCATATGCTGTCAGCATTTATCATTGCACCAGCTGTTCTTGTGAACTGCTGGTGCAATGCCGCCCCCTGCAGATCCGTATTCGATCGGGTTAATTTCTGTCCACCGCCTCAGAGCAGGCAGACAAGTTATGGATCAGCAGTCTTTAGACTGCTGCTTCATAACTTCTTGATAACTTCTGTTATCCCCATACAGAGCTTGATAAATATGCCCCTTAGTGTACCGCACTATTCGGCATGCAGATATTAGCACTTACTAGACTATTGTTAGAACGATAAAAAAAATAACTTTTCATAGTGGCACAAAATTTAAAAGCATTGCTGACTGCGCTTGATCGATATTAAGGCACAATAGTGCTAATATTTTTGTGCTCCACTTGTAATCTAGTCCTATGACAGATATTTATGTAAGAAACTCTCGCCTAGATTACGAGTTTTGCGTTATGAGCTGTGCGGTGCTACCGTGCAGTTTTTTCTCACCGCTCACTTACCTGCAGCGCTGGTATTACGGGTTTTTACAAACCCGGCGTTAAAAGGCAAGAAGTGAGCGTAAAGCAAAATTGAGCTCCATACCGCACTCCAATACCAGCGCTGCTTAAGTCAGCGGTGAGCTGGTCGTACGTGCTCGTGCACGATTTCCCCATAGGCATCAATGGGGAGAGCCGGCTGAGAAAAAGTATAACACCTGCCAAAAAGCAGCGTAAAACTCAGTAACGCAGCCCCATTGATTCCTATGGGGAAACTAAAGTTATGTTTACACCTAACACCCTAACATGAACCCCGAGTCTAAACACCCCTAATCTTACATTTATTAACCCCTAATCTGCCGCCCCCGACATCGCCGACACCTACATTAATATTTATTAAACCCTAATCTGCCGCTCTGGACATTGCCGCCACCTACATTATACTTATTAACCCCTAATCTGCTGCCCCCAACATCGCCGACACCTACATTATATTTATTAACCCCTATTCTCCCACCCCCAATGTCGCCGAAACCTACCTACACTTATTAACCCCTAATCTGCCGCCCCCAACGTCACCGCCACTATATTAAATGTATTAACCCCTAAATCTAAGTCTAACCCTAACCCCCCTAACTTAAATATAATTTAAATCTAAATAAAATTACTATCATTAACTAATTTATTCCTATTTAAAACTAAATACTTACCTATAAAATAAACCCTAAGCTAGCTACAATATAACTAATAGTTACATTGTAGCTAGCTTAGGGTTTATTTTTATTTTACAGGCAATAGTTACTAAATAGTTATTAAATATTTAATAACTACCTAGCTAAAATAAATACAAACTTACCTGTAAAATAAAACCTAACCTATGTTACAATAACACCTAACACTACACTACAATTAAATCAATTCTCTACATTAAATACAATTAAATAAATTACATCAAATAAGCTAAATCACACAAAAAAACACTAAATTACAGAAAACAAATTACAGATCTTTAAACTAATAACACCTAATCTAAGAGCCCATCAAAATAAAAAAGCCCCTCAAAAAATAAAAAAACCTAGCCTAAACTAAACTACCAATAGCCCTTAAAAGGGCATTTTGTGGGGCATTGCCCCAAAGAAATCAGCTCTTTTACCTGTAAAAAACAAATAACCCCCCCAACAGTAAAACCCACCACCCACACAACCAATCCCCCAAATAAAAGCCTAGCTAAAAAAAACCTATGCTCCCCATTGCCCTGAAAAGGGCATTTGGATGGGCATTGCCCTTAAAAGGGCATTTAGCTCTATTGCTGCCCAAAGTCCTAACCTAAAAAAAACCCCACCCAATACACCCTTAAAAAATCCTAACAATAACCCCCGAAGATTCACTTACCGGGAGAAGTCTTCATCCAAGCGGCAAGAGGTCCTCAATGAAGCCGGCAGAAGTGGTCCTCCAGACGGGCAGAAGTGGTCCTCCAGACGGGCAGAAGTCTTCATCCAGACGGCATCTTCTATCTTCATCCTTCCGAAGCGGAGCGGCTCCATCTTCAAGACATCCGGCGCGGAGCATCCTCTTCAAACGACGGCTTCTTCGGAATGAATATCTCTTTAAGTGACATCATCCAAGATGGCGTCCCTTAGATTCCGATTGGCTGATAGAATTCTATCAGACAATCGGAATTAAGGTAGAAAAAATCCTATTGGCTGATGCAATCAGCCAATAGGATTGAGCTTGCATTCTATTGGTTGTTCCAATCAGCCAATAGAATTGAAGTTCAATCCTATTGGCTGACTGCATCAGCCAATAGGATTTTTTCTACCTTAATTCCGATTGGCTGATAGAATTCTATCAGCCAATCGGAATATAAGGGACGCCATCTTGGATGACGTCATTTAAAGATATATTCATGCCAAAGAAGCCATCGTTTGAAGAGGATGCTCCGCGAGGATATCTTGAAGATGGAGCCAATCCGCGTCGGAAGGATGAAGATAGTGTCAGGGTTTTTTCCCTGTTTGTTTGCCATGTGCTGCTGGCAGCCATTTTACTCACCTCTCTTCCTGACTATGGTGCATTGTGGGGGATGCTGCTCATTTCCTGCACTTCTTTTTATGGCCAGGCTGGTGTGCATCATCCATGTGAGACAGGATGCAGTCTCAGAATTGTGATGTCATCACTAATTATTTAAAGTTTACTTTGCCTTTGCGTTGTCTCAGACCTGTTTGTGAGAGTTCCTGTGTATTACCTGGCTGCCTGACGTCCTTCCTGGTTCCTGATCCCTGGCTTGTTCCTGACTCTGCTGTTTTCCTTGTTGCTGATTCCGGATCGTCTGACTATTCGCTTTGGCTCCTGACTCGGCTCATCTGACTACCAGCTCTGGTTTTGACTCCTGGCTTGTTATTTGACTTGTGCACTTTTTATTATTTTTTGCTATTAATAAAGGTGTGATTATTTTTGTGCTTCTCGTCTCAGTCTGATTCCTGGCACCCTGACAGATAGAAGATGCCGTCTGGATGAAGACGTCTGCCCATCTGGAGGACCACTTCTGCCCGTCTGGAAGACCACTTCTGCCGGCTTTGTTGAGGACCTCTTGCCGCTTGGATGAAGACTTCTCCCAGTAAGTGAATCTTCGGGGGTTAGTGTTAGGACTTTTTAAGGGTGTATTGGGTGGGTTTATTTTTTAGGTTAGGGCTTTGGGCAGCAATAGAGCTAAATGCCCTTTTAAGGGCAATGTCCATCCAAATGCCCTTTTCAGGGCAATGGGGAGCTTAGGTTTTTATAGTTAGGCTTTTATTTGGGGGATTGGTTGTGTGGGTGGTGGGTTTTACTGTTGGGGGGTTGTTTGCATTTTTTTTTACAGGTAAAAGAGCTGATTTCATTGGGGCAATGCCCCGCAAAAGGCCCTTTTAAGGGCTATTGGAAGTTTAGTTTAGGCTAGGTTTTTTTTTATTTTGATAGGGCTCTTAGATTAGGTGTAATTGGTTTAAAGATCTGTAATTTGTTTTTTATTTTCTGCAATTAAGTGTTTGTTTGTTTTTGTGATTTAGCTATTTTAATTTAATTTATTTAATTGTATTTAATGTAGGGAATTTATTTAATTGTAGTGTAGTGTTAGGTGTTATTGTAACTTAGGTTTGGTTTTATTTTACAGGTAAATTTGTATTTATTTTAGCTAGGTAGTTATTAAATAGTTAATAACTATTTAGTAACTATTCTACCTAGGTAAAATAATTACAAACTTGCATGTAAAATAAAAATAAACCCTAAGATAGATACAATGTAACTATTAGTTATATTGTAGCTAGCTTAGGGTTTATTTTATAGGTAAGTATTTAGTTTTAAATAGGAATAATTTAGTTAATGATAGTAATTTTATTTAGATTTATTTTAATTATATTTAAGTTAGGGGGTGTTAGGGTTAGACTTAGGTTTAAAGGGTTAATAAATTTAGAATAGTGGCGGCAGCGTTGGGGACGGCAGATTAGGGGTTAATAATATTTAACTAGTGTTTGCGAGGCGGGAGTGCGGTGGTTTAGGGGTTAATATGTTTATTATAGTGGCGGCGATGTCCGGAGTGGCAGATTAGGGGTTAAAAAAAATATTATAGTGTTTGCGATGCGGGAGGGCCTCGGTTTAGGGGTTAATAGGTCGTTTATGGGTGTTAGTGTACTTTTTAGCACTTTAGTTCTGAGTTTTATGCTACAGCGTTGTAGTGTAAAACTCATAACTACTGACTTTAAAATGCATTAGAAATCTTGTCGGTAGAGGCTGTACCGCTCACTTTTTGGCCTCCCAGGACAAACTCATAATACCGGCCCTATGGAAGTCCCATAGAAAAAAGAGTTTACGAACTTTACGTAAGTCGGTTTGCGGTAAGGACAAGCAAGTGTGCTGTACACCTATACCAGCAGCGGGTGTAAAAAAGCTAAAAAAAAAAAAAACTCGTAATCTAGCCGTCTGTTTGATTTTATTTGCATCCACAAAAAAAACATTTAAGAAATTCTGTTAATCTAAACTAATTTTTTATTAAAATTACATCTATACAGAAGAACTTCAAATGCACAATTCTTTATTAATTAAAGTGTTCTTCCCATATATACAATATATATATATATATATATATATATATATGGAACCTTCCAGGGGGTATAAAGAAACTAAGGGCAGAAAACAAGAGCCCTATTAATTTTTTAAAGTATACAGGTCATGGAGAGGTGTGAAATGGGGAATTATGTGTGCTGTCTTTGGTCTAGGATTAGGAGTGGTGCACTAACTGCGAGCGATAAGGTATGCAAAGTGCTTTAACAGAGATACCTACAAAAAGAGCCCTTTGTAGTCAAGTATCTGAAAACATGAAACATCATATTTATGCAATATTTAATAAAGTGCTTCACTATGTATTTACTGTAAATATTTCACATTCCAATGTTCTAAACATAGGGGAGTATGTTCTAAGCATTTTTAAATAGATATTCTTCTATATCTGTATATATCGATACCTATAAATATATATAGTATCTAAAAACATGCATCCCCTATATAGGTATATACATATTTTTTACCAAAACACCCTCAGACAACTATAGAAATATGTATTTAAAAATAAATAGAACATATTCTGGTATGTGAAGAACATAGGAATGTGAAATAATATTTCATGTCAGTTTAGCGCACTTGAGAAAATGCAATCAGGTTTGCGCGAGTAAGGTTTTTTTTCGCTTTTGCGCACTCTAATGAAGTCTATGGGGGAATATGTTAACATGTTTGTGATATTGGAAGCTTACTTCTAGCAAATGTGTTGCTGGAGAGCTAAATAGCACGTCACTTGCAATCTAGCCCTTTGAGGGCCACATTGTGGCCCCCAGCCCTTAGGTTGGACAACTCTTTTTTAACTTTGCAAACAGGCATTGATAAAAACTTTAAAAACATTTATCATTCCTGTAAGGATCATCCAAATCAAAATTACTGACATTTTGTTCATCACTCCAAGGTGCAATTAATCACTTTGCTTTTTAAAAAAATCGATTTGGTAATTAGGAGCGAATTAATTTTTTTTCTGATTTAATTATATGGGGTTTCTAGAGGATAAGGAATATGTATATATATGCAAATTCTAATATAACTATATCCTACAGATGTGGTTGCATTGAAAACATTTTTATTGCATCAATAATATTATTTTCCATAACAAGGCACAGCTAGCATATAAAAGCGAGAGTTGTTATGTTAATGATGAATATATTAGAGTTGTGATTTTCTCTTGTGCTTATTAAACAAAAAAATAAATGTATGCTTCATATGGTGGCCTTATTTTATCTAACGTTTAATCTTGTCATTACAGACTTCTAAGTAGACAAAGGAAAAAGACATAGCTAATAGACAAGAGATTCTATTCATGTTTTATTCCATTACAATGATAAAAAGATGTTAAAATATTAATATCTTCAAATTTAAAAAGCTGTGGCAGTGAAAAAGTAACTCAGAAAATCCTATTATGAACAAAATTATTTCATGTGTGTTGGTGAATGCAGTCCTTAACCTCTTGGCTGCCAGTGGGGTACATTGCTGCACCCATGGGGTTAAAAAAAAGCTTTTTTAGAGTAAATTGTATGCTCAACCTAACTGATATATATGTTGATGCTAGATTTAGAAAATCTAATCCTCAAAGCTGCTGAAATTTGTTGTAAATTGACTGGCATTTTATTTAATAATGCTTGCAAATGTCTTAATACAGTTAATCAAATGCTGCCCTCTACAGATATGTTTTAGTACTACATCATACTCTATGAAAATGAAAGAAAAGCGTAAAAAAGAGAAGACTTTGGGGCCGAGAGCTTGATGCCCCTGTTTCAGTGCGAGCCTTCAGGTGCACCGGAAACAGTAGTTGTGAAGCATGACTTGTCCGCCTGCTCTGAGGCCGCGGACAGAAATCAACCCGATCGAATACGATCGGGTTGATTGACAGCCCCTGCTAGCGGGCGATTGTCCGAAAATCTGCAGGGGGCGGCATTGCATTCACAAGAACTGCTGGTGCAATGATAAATGCCGACAGCGTATGCTGTTGGCATTTATCGATATGCAGCGGACATGATACGTTACATCGTATCATGTCCGTTCGCACTATAATAAATCTACCCCATTGTGTATTTGGACTATTTGACAATACCTATTAATTATCAGTAAATATTACATGTGGAATCATTGTTCATTATGTTTTTCACTGTCTTTGTGACAAATGTATTATAGCTTAACAGAGTGGTGGGAGAGAGGAAATTATAGAATTATAGAAACTATCTCATCTTTATAGAAAGGTATTGAAAGAAAGAAAAAATATAAAAGGAAGCTATCAAAGGAGGTCAAACCCTGAAGCAAGAGGGGAAATAGTTCTTGTGATTAGTACACTGCTAGTTTTGTGTTTAAAGGGATAGTCTAGTCAATATTAAACTTTCATGATTCAGATAGAGCATGCAATTTTAAGCAGCTCTCTAATTTACTCCTATTATCAATTTTTCTTTGTTCTCTTGGTATCTTTATTTGAAAAAGCAAGAATGTAAGCTTAGGAGCTGGACCATTTTTGGTTCAGGACCCTGGGTAGCCCTTGCTGATTGGTGGCTACATCAACATATTATTAAAGTTTAATTTTGACTAGACTATCGCTTTAAGTTCACTCTCTTAAAGTCAATAAATTAAAGGGACAGTAAACACCAGAATGTTTGTTGTTTAAAAAGATAGATAATCCCTTTATTACCCATTCCCCAGTTTTGAAAAACCAACACAGTTATAGAAATACACTTTTTACATCTACAGCCAATTATTTGACTGACTTTCTTTGACGACAAGTCACTTTGTTTACCCATTTGTAAAAACATATACATTTGCTTATTTATATAAATATTTTACTAATCTTACATCAAATTAAACGTAAATATGTATTGCAGATGTTGCCAATATAACATGGAAAAATAAATGGATACAAAACTAAAAAAGAAAATCAATCAACACTATTCTGAATAAATATGAAAATAAAGGACCAGTCAATACAGTAGATTTGCATAATCAACAAATGCAAGATAACAAGACAATGCAATAGCACTTAGTCTGAACTTCAAATGAGTAGTAGATTTTTTATGACAATTTTAAGTTATGTCTTTTTCCACTCCCCCTGTACCATGTGACAGTCATCAGCCAATCGCAAATGCATACACGTACCATGTGACAGCCATCAGCCATTCACAAATGCATACACACTTATTCTTGCACATGCTCAGTAGGAGCTGGTGACTCAAAAAGTTTAAATATAAAAAGACTGTGCACATTTTGTTAAAGGGCCACTGTAAGTAAATATTTTCTATGCCTGTTACTAACTAACTACCCCAAATACGCTTTCAATAGCATTTCATTAACATATCTCTACTGTATATCAGAAATCTTGTCTGCAAATTTAATTGTTTTCCAAACCCACTCCGTGGGTATCCTTTGCTCTGTACCAATCCGTTTACAATACCTAGGTTTCAAAATGGCGCTTTAAACACAAAGTTATTGGTTTAAGTATTTTGAACATGCAGTGCTGAAAATAGTGGGCAGGATAACGTGACATCATCGGCGAATAAAAGATATAACTTTTAGAACGTTATGAAACTTAGTTTTGGAGAAAATATAGGTCAGTAGGTTTTAATTAATGTTTATTAACTTTAATATGTTAGTTGTTTAGCTTAAAAATTATAACAGAAAGTAATCCTTTAATGGAAGTAAATTGGAAAGTTGTTTAAAATGGCATGCTCTATCTGAATAATGAAAGTTTAATTTTGATTGAGTGTTCCTTTGGTATAATAATTTGGCAAGATACTGTAGATGGTTAAATATTTTAGCTAAAGCATCTTCACAAGGCCAAAACTTTTTTAGCATGCTATTAACACTCATTGCCTTTGTATTATTTAATGGTAAATTAAATGTTGTGCACAAGCGCAATCAGAAATACCACTGTACAATTTAGTGCTTTTTAAATCTGAGATAAATCTTTATTGCTTGCTAGTTTGCATAACCAAATACAGGAAAATGCCATGGAAATAAAGGATTTACACTATTTTTAGACTTAATACTTGACAAATGTTTAATAATGAAAAGGTATTGTGACAGACTTGAAGGGATATAGTACATGGCAAAGGGTGGGACTGAAAAAGGGTTAAATGTGCTTTTAATGCACGTACAGAATATAAAATCAAACAGGCACAATCATATCACCACAGTCCGGTTTGTCAGTATCAGCATGTGTCTCGATGTTTCAGCAGTCCGTGATCACCTTCCTACACTCTCCGGAAAAGTTTCAGGGTCTCACGGTACTAGCAGGACCGTAGCTGAATCAGGCAGTTTCTGACTGTGGTAGATTGAAGTGCGTATACCTCTACGTGTTTCGTCAAGCTCCGGCTTAACTTTCTCAAGAGGATATATTAAATTCCAGTGGTTTTTAAATGTTCAAGGAAAAGCGCGCCCCTAGCATCTCAACTTCTCATTGGGCTGATGCTTCCCTTTGTGATTGGCTTAATGTCCAGACAACTCCCATATAAAATGGACCAATAGGAGCAGTCCATTCACGTCACTAGAAAAATAGGAAAAAACAACACAACGAACAACTTAAAAAGGAAATTACTCACAGCTTAATCAATGCGAGAGTGCATATACATATAAAGAAAATGCTCGAATAGGTATAATGCAAATACTTATAAAATATCTGATCTTAAAAAATTTTAAGTACAAGGAAAAAGGAAGCGCTGAGAGTTCACATACTCAAACAAAAGGATACCTATATATTTATTCATATTGAAAAGTTAATGTTGTTCTTTAAAAATCTATATTTTAAACACATAAATAAATCCATCATGTAAGTTAAAAGAAAATAACATTACTAAATAGTTAAAAAAAAAAGTTAAAGGACAAGGACACATAGAAGAAAAAGAATTACATACAAATGCCAAAAGAAAACGAATAAGCGAGGAAAGAGAGGGGGAAAACATGTACAGAAATTAAAAAAACAAAAAACAAATACACTTAAAAATAGAGAAAATGTTTTTAATTTGACGACCAAAAAATTGGGTGATAAAGAAATCAATTTACTTGCAAAAGGTCTGAATTTTGCCCCCAAAAAAGCACCCAATAAATTTGAGACCTACAGGGAGTGCAGAATTATTAGGCAAGTTGTATTTTTGAGGATTAATTTTATTATTGAACAACAACCATGTTCTCAATGAACCCAAAAAACTCATTAATATCAAAGCTGAATAGTTTTGGAAGTAGTTTTTAGTTTGTTTTTAGTTATAGCTATTTTAGGGGGATATCTGTGTGTGCAGGTGACTATTACTGTGCATAATTATTAGGCAACTTAACAAAAAACAAATATATACCCATTTCAATTATTTATTTTTACCAGTGAAACCAATATAACATCTCAACATTCACAAATATACATTTCTGACATTCAAAAACAAAACAAAAACAAATCAGTGACCAATATAGCCACCTTTCTTTGCAAGGACACTCAAAAGCCTGCCATCCATGGATTCTGTCAGTGTTTTGATCTGTTCACCATCAACATTGCGTGCAGCAGCAACCACAGCCTCCCAGACACTGTTCAGAGAGGTGTACTGTTTTCCCTCCTTGTAAATCTCACATTTGATGATGGACCACAGGTTCTCAATGGGGTTCAGATCAGGTGAACAAGGAGACCATGTCATTAGATTTTCTTCTTTTATACCCTTTCTTGCCAGCCACGCTGTGGAGTACTTGGACGCGTGTGATGGAGCATTGTCCTGCATGAAAATCATGTTTTTCTTGAAGGATGCAGACTTCTTCCTTTACCACTGCTTGAAGAAGGTGTCTTCCCGAAACTGCCAGTAGGACTGGGAGTTGAGCTTGACTCCATCCTCAACCCGAAAAGGCCCCACAAGCTCATCTTTGATGATACCAGCCCAAACCAGTACTCCACCTCCACCTTGCTGGCGTCTGAGTCGGACTGGAGCTCTCTGCCCTTTACCAATCCAGCCACGGGCCCATCCATCTGGCCCATCAAGACTCACTCTCATTTCATCAGTCCATAAAACCTTAGAAAAATCAGTCTTGAGATATTTCTTGGCCCAGTCTTGACGTTTCAGCTTGTGTGTCTTGTTCAGTGGTGGTCGTCTTTCAGCCTTTCTTACCTTGGCCATGTCTCTGAGTATTGCACACCTTGTGCTTTTGGGCACTCCAGTGATGTTGCAGCTCTGAAATATGGCCAAACTGGTGGCAAGTGGCATCTTGGCAGCTGCACGCTTGACTTTTCTCAGTTCATGGGCAGTTATTTTGCGCCTTGGTTTTTCCACACGCTTCTTGCGACCCTGTTGACTATTTTGAATTAAACGCTTGATTGTTCGATGATCACGCTTCAGAAGCTTTGCAATTTTAAGAGTGCTGCATCCCTCTGCAAGATATCTCACTATTTTTGACTTTTCTGAGCCTGCCAAGTCCTTCTTTTGACCCATTTTGCCAAAGGAAAGGAAGTTGCCTAATAATTATGCACACCTGATATAGGGTGTTGATGTCATTAGACCACACCCCTTCTCATTACATAGATGCACATCACCTAATATGCTTAATTGGTAGTAGGCTTTCAAGCCTATACAGCTTGGAGTAAGACAACATGCATAAAGAGGATGATGTGGTCAAAATACTCATTTGCCTAATAATTCTGCACTCCCTGTATATAGATCACCAAAAATATATTAGAAAGATGACTCTCAAACAATATTTTCTCAAACAACAGCCTAGTACAACAAGTCCAGTTAGAACTGTAGACATCTTAGATTCACAAGATAAAGATACTTTACATACTTTAGAATCATTAATGAATACATATTCATCTCAAGATGATACACTAGCCAATTACAACTTACACGACACAATTGAGCAAGATTTAATTGAACATACTAATTTTAAGAGACCCTCTAATTTTTTCCCAGTTGGGACACAAGGAGAACATCTAAAAAAATTTAACAAAATGGTGAGTACAGATCTATCCAAATTATGGAATGAGAAAAACGACAAATGGGTTAATAGATACAATGATAATCTATCTATCCAGGAAAGAAAAACACTCAAGGAACTAAGAAATAACTCTGAAATTATAATCAAAAATGCTGTTAAAGGCAGTGGAGTGGTTGTGCAAGATAAAGCTGACTACCTAAATGAAGCTAATAGAATATTAGACGATAAGGAAACATATAAAAAGCTAACATTTAATCCCACAAATAAATTTGTCAAAGAACTTAATATTATTCTTACAGAGGCCAAATCAAATGGTATACTCAATAATGATGAATATCACTTCCTGGTGGATAGAGACCCCTCTATCCCTATATTTTACCATCTCCCCAAAGTCCACAAGACTTTGGTGGATCCACCAGGAAGGCCAATTATCTCAGGAATCGGTTCATTAACCGGTAACCTTTCGAACTATATTGATTATTTTTTACAACCACTGGTTAAAAATACCAAATCATTTTTAAAGGATACTACTCAAACTATTTCAACTTTTGAGGGTAAAAAATGGGAGTGTGATTATCTTTGGGTGACATGCGATGTCACCTCCCTTTACACCAACATCCCACACCATTTGGGCATTGCAGCCATGACAGAAAGCTTAAAGAACATTAGCAGTTTATCATCGTTACAAATAGATTTCATTTTAAAAGGAATAGATTTTATTTTAAAACATAACTATTTTGAATTTAATTCTGAGTTTTATTTACAGCTACAAGGCACTGCGATGGGGACCACCTTTGCCCCATCGTATGCCAATTTATTTATGAGTTCGTTTGAGAATAAATTTGGTCAAATAATCCTTATGCAAAAAATATCATTAGTTATTTTCGTTATATTGACGATATTATTATAATTTGGAAAGGTAAGGAACAATCTGTACATAATTTCATAGAACACATTAATACTAATCCAATGAACCTCAAATTTACCAGTAACATACAGAGTAAAAGTATTGAATTCTTAGATTTAATTCTATACATTGATACAGACAGTAATATTGCTGTACGCAACTATAGAAAGCCAACCGACAAAAATGGCTTTTTGAGTGCTAACAGCGGTCATTTGCCCAGGTGGAAACACAATATTCCATTTGGGCAATATCAAAGGATTAGAAGAAATTGTACATATCTAGAAAACTTTAATAAAGATTCAGAAAACCTAGACTGCAGATTTAAAGAGAAAGGTTACAATGAGAGTCTTTTGTCCTTTGTAAAAGAAAAAGTTAGCAAAATGGATAGAACCACAATGCTAATGCCCAAAACTAATAAACCAAATGGAGGCTTAAGTGCCAATAAAACAACAGATAATACCATTAGATTTATCACCACTTACAATCAGGGAAGTAAAGACATTGAATATATCCTCAAAAAGCATTGGGGAATTTTAACCTCAGATCCCATACTGGGTCACACATTACCCAATAAACCAACCATAACCTATAAGAAAAACCAGGATTTTAAAAATATTTTAGCACCCTCTAAATTTAAAGCAACACATAAAGTACCCCATACAGAGAAAACACATTGGCTAAGTAGAACTAATGGAACATGGCCATGTGGTATCAAGAACTGTAATATGTGCAATAAGATCATTAGAGGGGATTCATTCAATGATCTGAACAATTCAAAAACTTTTAAAATTAAACACCAATTTACGTGTAAATCCACCTTTGTGGTCTATCTACTTAAATGTAATTGCCATTGTTATTACATAGGGCGTACAAAAAGACTAATAAGAAATAGGTTTAATGAACATTTTAACAATATAAAGAACAAAGTATAAAACCATAGTGTTCCCCTACATTTCCTAAATCACCATGGAGCGGACCCACAGGGATTAAAAATTATGATACTTGACTGGATACCTCCTAATGGTTCCAAAAACAGACTTAGAAGTCTTAGACAACGTGAAACGTTCTGGATCCACGAATTGCAGACCTTAAATAACATTAACGAAAAAGGCCTTAATATCGATTTGGATCTACAAGCATTTATGTGATTTTAATCTATTTCTTAATACAGTTTTAATATAGTGTTATTAACAAATAGGAAGATATAAAATATTTTTAACTTGAAACTATTTAGTAATGTTATTTTCTTTTAACTGACATGATGGATTTATTTATGTGTTTAAAATATAGATTTTTAAAGAACAACATTAACTTTTTAATATGAATAAATATATAGGTATCCTTTTGTTTGAGTATGTGAACTCTCAGCGCTTCCTTTTTCCTTGTACTTAAAAAATGTTAAGATCAGATATTTTATAAGTATTTGCATTATACCTATTCGAGCATTTTCTTTATATGTATATGCACTCTCGCATTGATTAAGCTGTGAGTAATTTCCTTTTTAAGTTGTTCATTGTGTTGTTTTTTCCTATTTTTCTAGTGACGTGAATGGACTGCTCCTATTGGTCCATTTTATATGGGAGTTGTCTGGACATTAAGCCAATCACAAAGGGAAGCGTCAGCCCAATGAGAAGTTGAGATGCTAGGGGCGCGCTTTTCCTTGAACATTTAAAAAACACGGACTTTTGGAATTTAATATATCCTCTTGAGAAAGTTAAGCCGGAGCTTGACGAAACGCGTAGAGGTATACGCACTTCAATCTACCACAGTCAGAAACTGCCTGATTCAGCTACTGTCCTGCTAGTACCGTGAGACCCTGAAACTTTTCCGGAGAGTGTTGGAAGGTGATCACGGACTGCTGAAACATCGAGACACACGCTGATACTGACAAACCGGACTGTGGTGATATGATTGTGCCTGTTTGATTTTATATTCTGCACGTGCATTACTAGCACTTCTTGCATTGCGTGTTATATTAAAACATTTTTACCCTTAGAGTGGGTTGCGCTCTCTTTCTTCTCTTGTTCTTGCAGTGTATTGTTATATCAGGAGCACAGCCCTGGTTGTCCTTTTGAGAGCAGCACCCACCGATTTACCAACCACACCTGGGAAGTATTTTACTTATTCCAGATAAGTGTTAAAACTGTTATTTGATGTTTCAAATATCTATACATATATATAATAAATGTTCACTTAGATCTATTTAGCTCTGATTTGGAAATCTTGCTTTTTCCTTATATATCAACATTGTATGTTTTGAACATTAGAATATCCATCAGATTTACTCTTTACTCTGTGCAAAGAAGCGCAGCTTATACTTTGCTACTTAAATGTGCTTTATTTAATCTGAAACGAATACAGCTTTGTACCTCTTGCAATTGATCACTGACTCTGGGCTGGATTACGAGTGGTGCGATATCTGTAGCGCACGAACAATGCCGAGTTTTTTTCAGATTTTTCCGCGCAACAGAAATGTTGCGTGTAATACAAATTAAGGCTTTCGTTCCAGTACAAGAGTGATTTACGCTCATCAGGTTAGCTCACGTAAAGGAGAGGGGAAGAAAAAAGTTGCATTAAATATAACAAATTGACTTAAAAGTACAGTTAAACTCATATAATAAATATATCTATATTTAGTTATAAGGGCTCATAGATGTATGGTATAAGGTGTTTGAAGGCTGCAAAGGGTTTTAACATATATATCCATACATATACGTGTCTAAATATGTGCATTTATGCCTATATCTATGTACAGATGTGTGTACATATGTATTTAAGTATTTCTTTTTTTTACTGTAGTTTTATTGTACATATTTAACATTCCAATCTTCTTCACTTACAGGTATTTACTTATAGATATACTAGTCCTAAAGCCCGTTCACAAGGGCCATTTTTTGCAGTACAGTGGTCCCACCCTTTGCGTTCTCTCCCTCCCACTCTCTTTTGCTTTCTCTCTCTCCCCCTCTCTTTTGCGCTCTCTCCCCACCTCTCTTTTAAGCTCTCTCTCCCCCCCTCTCTTTTGAGCTCTCTCTTTCCCCCTTCTCTTTTGCACTCTCTCTCTCCCCCCTCTCTTTTGCGCTCTCTCTCTCTCCCTCTCTATCCATCTCCCCTCTCTCTTTCTCTCTCTCCATCTCCCCTCTCTCTCTCTCTCTCCCTCTCTCCCCCCTCTCTCTCTCTCTCTCCCCTCTCTCTCTCCCCCCTCTCTCTCTCTCCCCCCTCTCTCTCTCCCCCCACTCTCTCTCTCTCCCCCCTCTCCCCCCTCTCCCCCCTCTCTCTCTCCCTATCTCCCCTGTATCTCTCCCCTCTCTCTCACTCCCCTCTCTCTCCCCTCTCTCTCTCTCCCCTCTTTCTCGCTCCTCTCTCTCTCCCACCTCTCTCTCTCTCTCTCCCATCTCTCTTTCTCTCTCCCCCCCTCTCTCTCTCTCTCTCTCTCCCCTCTCTCTCCCCCCTCTCTCTCTTTCTCTCTCCCCTCTCTCTCTCCCCTCTCTCTCTCTCCCCTCTCTCTCCCCTCTCTCTCTTTCTCGCTCCTCTCTCTTTCTCTCTCCTCTCTCTTTCTCTCCCCCCTCTCTCTCCCCTCTCTCTCTCTCTCTCTCCCCTCTCTCTCTTTTCCCTCTCTCAACCTCTCTCTCTCTCCCCTCTCTCTCTCCTCTCTCTCTCTCTCCTCTCTCTCTCTCCCTCCCCTCTCTCTCTCTCCTCTCTCTCTCTCTATCTCCCCTCTCTCTCCCCTCTCTCTCTCCCCTCTCTCTCCCCTCTCTCAACCTCTCTCTCCCCTCTCTCTCCCCTCTCTCTCCCCTCTTTCTATCGCTCCTCTCTCTCTCTCTCCCCTCTCTCAACCTCTCTCTCTCCCCTCTCTCTCTCTCTCCCCTCTTTCTATCTCCCCTCTGTCTCTCTCTCTCCCCATCTCTCTCTATCTCCCCCTCTCTCTTTCTCTCTCCCCTCTCCCTCTCCCCCTCTTTCTCTTCCCTCTCTCTCCATCCACATCTCCCCTCTTTCTCTCTCCCCTCTCTCTCTCTCCCCTCTCTCTCTCTCCTCTCTATCTTCCCCCGCTGTCTCTCCCCCCTCTCTCTCTCTCCCCTCTCTCTCTCTCTCCCCCCTCTTTCTCCCTCCCCCCTCTCTCTCCCTCCCCCTCTCTATCCCTCCCCCCTCTCTCTCCCCCCCTCTCTCTCTCCCCCCTCTCTCTCTCTCCCTCTCTCTCTCTCCCTCTCTCTTTCTCCCCACTCTCTCTCCCCCTCTCTCTCCCCTCTCTCTTTCTCCCCTCTTGATCTCTCTATCCCCTCTTGATCTTTCTCTCCTCTCTCTCCCCTCTTTTGAGTTGTTTGAGCTCTCTCCACGGACTTTCACAGCCCCGCCCCCTTCATGGGCCTTCATGCTAGACTCCGCCCCTTCACTGGCCTTCACGCTAGGCTCCGCCCCCTTCATGAGCATTCACGCTAGGCCACGCCCCCGTGCACGCTCGGCCACGCCGTCGTGCACACTCGGCCACGCCCACTTCTGCTTGCGGCAGTCGGCAGATCAGGTAGGGATTTAAGGCCAGGTGTGTTTGTCTTCGTGCTGTCTCTACTGCGCATGACAGCTTCGGACAAACACACTTGGCCTTTTATAGTATAGGATTCTATGGATTATTTAGAATCATTTTACAGTAGGTATAATTGAAAATATTTTTCATTAATATTTTTTAAGATTTAATATTTTAAGAATGCGTATGAAGTTAGCAATTTTTTATGTGCGTTAACCCAACCACGTTAGTCCTAAGTCTCGAACCCTGATGCTTGTTATGCATATTTTACATTCCTATGTTCTTCACATAAAAAAAATTACTTTTTATTATTAAATTGATATTTCTATATATATCTGACAATGTTAATGTAAAATAGATATCTATACCTAAAGGAATATATATATACAGGTATATATACAGGTATAGGTATATATAGATATTTATAGAAATATGTGTTTACAATAAAAAGAACACTGTTATGTATGTAAAGAACATTGAAATGTGACATTTCCTAACCCCTGACGGGTTAGTGCGCGAGTATAGGTTTTTTTCATTTTGCGCACTCCATTGACTTCTATGGGGAGAAAATGTTAATGTGTTTGCAATATTTGGTTTGCAAGTTTAGGGTTTCACTCACGCACAAACTTTTTACTTTCGACTTGTAATACGAGTGCAACCCGACTCCCGCAAAAAACTTCTATCTAGCGAGATTAACGCATGAACGGTAGCGCAAAATAGCACTCCACTCGTAATCTAGCCCTCTATTGATGCAGAGGGATACATTTTTGCAAGCCGGGCAAGATAATGATAGTTTATTCAGGGCATGAAAAAAAAAAAAATTCAAAAACCAAACACTGAATATACCAAACACAGCAAGCCAAACAGTTACACACCAGAACCACTACAATGGAATGCCAGATTGCCCCAGTTTATGGTCCACTTTTACAAATGTGGATATAAAAGGAGTTAAAAACACCATAAAAAAAGTTGCACCCTACTACGTGTGACTTAGACCCTGCTCCAACTCCGCTCATATCTGGATGCATTGAAACACTCGCCCCAGCGCTCACAAAAATAGTGCAGTGTTCACTAAAAACAGGAGACTTCCCAGATCCTCTAAAAGAAGCTGTGGTAAAACCACTCCCAAACAAACCTTTATTAGACCCAGACTGCATGACGAATTACAGACCAGTATCCAACCTCCATTTTTGGGGAAAATAATTGAAAAAGTGGTGGCAACTCAACTGGAAGCCCATCTATCACGCCTGAACATATTCGATCCTTTCCAGTCAGGCTTCAGATGCCGCAACAGCACTGAAACAGTGCTACTCCGAGTGCTAAATGATCTCCTCATGGCAAGAGACAAAGGTGATTACTCCATTATAATCCTCCTGGATCTCTCAGCTGCATTTGACACCATTGACCATAGGATTCTAATAGAGCACTTGCAGCACATCTGTAGTCTAGGAGGCACAGTCCTTAACTGGTTTAAATCTTTCCTCGCTGGTAGATCACAGAGAGTAATATCAGGATCAAGCTCATCAGCACAAACAGAACTGGCCTGCGGGGTTCCACAAGGATCCATCCTGTCTCCCATGCTATTCGCAATTTACTTACTACCACTGAGGGACATCATTAACCGACATGGCCTAAGGTATCATTGTTACGCTGATGACACACAACTCTACTTCTCCTTTGCTCCAGATACTACAGACCCAACATGCCACATAAACAGTTGCATAACAGACCTCATAGAATGGATGAATGCTAGCTGTCTCAAAGTGAATCCGGACAAAACAGAGCTACTCTTGGTGAGGGGATCCCAGGCATCAAAAATACCCCACAATCACCCAACGAGCTTGGAGGCTCTGAACTCGTTAGTTGAGCAAAGGTACGAAACCTCGGAGTGCTGATTGACACTGGACTATCTTTTAAACAGCAGATTTCCGTAATAAAATCTGCCTACTTTCATCTGAAAAACACAGCCAGGATACAACACTTAATTCCACCGGATGATATGCCAACATTAATCCATGCATTTGTATCCTCTAGGCTAGATTACTGCAATGCACTCTACTTGGGCCTCCCAAAAAAGAACTCCATTGCCTTCAAACGGTACAAAATGCAGCAGCCAGACTACTGACCAATCAAACTCGCTCCTGCCACGTAACACCTGTTCTCCACTCACTGCATTGGCTTCCAATTAAATAGCGAACATATTTTAAAATTGGCTTGCTGACCTTCAAAGCCTTAAACAACCAAGGCCCACAGTACCTGAAAGAGCTCCTGACACCATACATCCCATCCCGCTCACTTAGGTCAGCCAACTTATCCCTCCTCTCAGTGCCAAGAATAAGGACAAACTCAGGCTCCAGAGCATTCGGACACACTGCCCCTACTTTCTGGAACTCTTTACCGTGCGCAATCAGAGAGGCACCGTCCTTACAGACTTTTTAAAAAAGCTAAAGACCCACCTCTTCCATCAGGCATTCAGTCTGCTTATCTAACTTTCAGAAACTCCTAACTTTTATGTCTTATGTTGGTACAGTATATTTGTAAAGTGCTTTGAGTCTCACAGGGAGAAAAGCGCATATTATTATTATTATTATTATTATTAATTATTATATTTTGAAATGTCCTCTTTTAGTTTAAACAATGAATAAAATGACTACAAAATCTCACTCTGCTCTTTACATAATTAACTTTTTTTTATACAAAATAAGGGATCTGTATATTAATATTTTAAATATTAAAACAAATTACAAGGGCTTTTTGTTTTGACTTTTCCAACTAAACATTACTTTAAATAAAGCTTTTCATAGTTTGAACAATGTCATAAAACATTGAACAAAATTTTTGGAAAGCAAACTGAAATATTTTTATAACTTTCCCTTTCTATAATGCATACAACCTACAGGTAAGGGAAGCATTCCTGACATAAAACAAGTTGGCAGTGAACTGCAATATTCCTAGGGGTGTAGAAAGATAACATTTCCAAAAAAGAAGTCATAAATCTTCCTCTATAATTCTGTATTTACTATTTATCTACTCTTAAAATGTCTAGTGTCTTTGTCTGGAAGTTTATTCCATTACCAATTTCTCCCTTATTATTATCATATTTTATTTACAAATTGACAGTAAATCTCACAGCTTCTAAACAATAACTGAATGCCAGCAAAAAAAAAAAAAGTATTGTTACTCAACAAAAAATGACACTTTGCTACAATGTAAAGTAGTGAGTGTACAGCCTGTATAACAGTGTACATTTGCTGTCCCTCAAAATAACTCAATACACAATCATTAATGTCTAAACCATTGGCAACAAAAGTCAGTACACCCCTAAGTGGAAATGTCCAAATTGGGCCCAGTTAGCCATTTTCCCTCCTTGGTGTCATGTAACTTGTTAGTGTTACAAGGTCTCAGGTGTGAATGGGGAGCAGTTGTGTTAAATTTTGTTTTATCGCTCTCACACTGGAAGTTCAACATGGCACCTCATGGCAAAGAACTCTCTGAGGATCTGACCATACACCGCACACTAGATCAAATTTGTCTGCATGGCTGTCGTCCCAGAAAAAAAGCCTCTTTTTAAAGATGATGCCCAAGAAAGCCCACAAAAAATTTGCTGAAGTCAAGCAGACTAAGGACATGGATTACTGGAACCATGTCCTGTGGTCCCAT
The DNA here is from genome assembly GCF_027579735.1 of Bombina bombina. NCBI lineage: Eukaryota > Metazoa > Chordata > Amphibia > Anura > Bombinatoridae > Bombina > Bombina bombina. The sequence goes on from NC_069508.1 coordinate 44,674,134, forward strand.
GAGGGAACCAGGCGAGGAGTACAAAGACAAGTGTGTCTTGCCTACAGTCAAGCATGGTGGTGGGAGTGTCATGGTCTGGGCCTGCATGAGTGCTGCCGGCACTGGGGAGCTACAGTTCATTGAAGGAACCATGAATACCAACATGTACTGTGACATACTGAAGCAGAGCATGATCCCCTCCCTTCGGAGACTGAGCCGCAGGTCAGTATTCCAATATGATTATGACCCTAAACACACCTCCAAGACGACCACTGCCTTGCTTCAGAAGCTGAGGGTAAAGGTGATGGACTGGTCAAGCATGTCTCCAGACCTAAACCCTATTGAGCATCTGTGGGGCATCCTCAAACGGAAGGTGGGGAAGCGCAAGGTCTCTAACATCCACCAGCTCTGTGATGTCGCCATGGAGGAGTGGAAGAGGACTCCAGTGGCAATCTGTGAAGCTCTGGTGAACTCCATGCCCAAGAGGGATAAGGCATTGATGGAAAATAATGGTGGCCACACAAAATATTGACACTTTGGGCACCATTTGGACATTTTCACTTAGGGGTGTACTCAATTTTGTTGCCAACGGTTTAGACATTAATGACTGTGTGTTGAGTTATTTTGAGGGGAGAGCAAATGTGCACTGTTATACAGACTGTACACTCACTACTTTACATTGTAGCAAAGCACAAAAAACACACTCCAGAACAACAAACCCAGCTGCTGGGCCACAAAGCCCCCAACCCTGGGCTACAGCTCCACCCCTAGACAAAGAAGCCACGCCCCCTTAGATTCCCAGTTACAATTTTGTGGCTTAAATATTACAAGGTATGCAACATGACTCCAAGAAGCTCTAACTTTTATCATACATAAAGAATAGTGATAAAGGAATAGAAAGATTAAAATAATTTTTACTTGCATTATCAAACTTACCTCTTTCTCTAGGTAACCTTTGTTGAAATTTAGCTAATTTTTATGAGAGCATACTAAGGTAGGCTCAGAAGAGTGCACGTGTCTTGATTAATATATGGAGACAGTTTTTGCCATAATGTTTGTAACAATGTATATTGTTTTTTGTCTAGTACTAGTGCTCAAACATTACTGGAGAAATCATTTTGCAACAAAATTTGGGGATAATATTGGAGTTCCTAAGCAACTAATATCTTCCTAGGAGCATCTAAGGTGCAGTTCATTGACGTTCCTTTCTCCTATGTTATCCTAAGATTTGCAGCACTCTAAAAAAGCTCTGCTATACAATAATATTTATGTAAAGGTGATTAATAATGTTCTTCAAACAGATAAACCCGAATTAGAATATTCAGAGACCCGTATACAAAATCATTTTTAAAAAAAATTCACAAAATTTTTCATTTTGGTTGTAATTTTGAATTTTCAATATTAAATTACAGCTGCAAAATGCCTGTTTTCCAAATTAAAAAGAAATAAATAAAAGATGTTCTCATTTGCAAAAACTAGACATTTAAATATCTTTGATTTAATTGGAGTCTAAGGGGGTTTCCAATAGCTCACAGACACACAATCTTCAGCAGGCAGAGGACCCTTTTGAGACTGGCTTATTTTGATTTTAAATATTCATTTTTAAGATAGAAGTAGCCTTAAACCATTTTCATTACAAGGGATAAATTCAAATAAATACCCAAACACAGTTATTCTGTAAATTTGCATTTTCTGATGAGGAATAAGTTAAACTATTTCATTAAAAAAATTACACAGCATTACATATGTTCATGAAGAATTTTTAAGAAAATAAAAATGTATTTTATGAAGTCAAGCCTATTACTTGCTTTAACCCTTTAACTGCTGAGCCATTCCACTCATGTGCTTAGCTGTATTGGAGTTTTTAGATGCTACTCAAACATAAGCTCCACTGTAAGTAATTTTTCAGTGAGAAAAATGCACATATTGGGGCCTATTTATGTAAGTGCGAATGGACACGATACGATGTAGTGTATCATGTCCACGGCACATCGATAAATACCGACAGCATATGCTGTTGGCATTTATCATTGCACCAGCAGTTCTTGTGAACTGCTGGTGCAATTCCGCACCCTGCAGACTCGCGGCCAATCGGCCACTAGCAGGGGGTGTCAATCAGTCCGATCATATTCGATCGGGTTGATTTCTGTCTGCGGCCTCAGAGCAGGCGGACAAGTTATGGAGCATTGGTCTTTAGACCGCTGCTTCATAACTTCTGTTTCCGGCGAGCCTGAATGCTCTGTACGGAGCTTGATAAATCGGCCCCATTATATGTTGGTTTTTTTCAACAGACGCAGCAGATTCACACTATACCATTATTTCAGACATGGACGTAGCTAGGGAAGTATTTGCCCCCTGGGTTACTCTTTTTGATCAGAGCCAATGCAGAATGTGTTGTTATTTAAGGGACAATTTACAAGTGGCGTGGTATTTAATGCTCCTGCTTGCGCATTAACTCTGCTAGAAGTATGTGTTTTGCACACGACGGGTAGCGTTAATATTACAAGTTAAAAGTAAAAAGTTTTCACTCATACACTAACCGGATGCGCGCAAAAAGCTAAACTTTGAATATTGCAATTGCATTAACCTATTCCCCTAAAGAAGTCAATGGAGCAAAAAAGTGGGAAAAAAACCTAACACAAACCCAATCGCACATTCTCACGTGCGCTAACCAGACATGAAAATATTAACCAAAGTTGTTCAGATATAATAATATGTGCTATGTATTCATAAATACATATTTCTACATATATATGATGGTATTTTAGTACAATATATATCTATATGTATGATTATATATATATATATATATATATACACACACACACAGGAATATCTATTTATACATGCTTAGAACATATTCTGCTGTGTGCAGAACATTGTCATGTGAAATATTTACAGTAAATACACAGTATAACACTTTATTAAATATGAATACTGCATAGATATGATTTTTCATGTTTTCATCTACTTGACTATCAAGGGCTCCAATGAATTTATTTTTATATATATTTATATATATGTCTATATATGTGTACATATGTATTTATGTGTTTATATGTGTATATATGTCTGTAAATAACATAATTTATGTAAGAACTTACCCGATAAATTCATTTCTTTCATAGTGGCAAGAGTCCATGAGCTAGTGACGTATGGGATATACATTCCTATAAGCAGGTTGGTAAAACCAAGGAACTGCTAAGGCATCCACCATTTCCGCCTGAGGATCCCTGGACCTGGAAAGGTATCTGGGAAGCTTCTTGTTTAGACGAGAGGCCATCAAATCTTATTTCTGGAAGACCCCACATCTGTACAAGATTTAAAAAAAAAAACTCTTGATGGAGAGACCACTCCCCCAGATGTAAAGTCTGACAGCTGAAATAATCCACTTCCCGATATGAATCGCAGAAATTTGACAAGAATTGGATTCCGCCCAAGAAAGTATCCGAGATACTTCATTGCTGAAGGACTGCGAGTCCCTCCTTGATGATTGACATATGCCACTGTTGTAATCTTGTCTATTTGAAAATGAATGAAAAGTTCCCTCTGCAATAGAGGCCACGCCTGAAGAGCTCTGAAAATCGCACAGAGTTCTAATATATTGATTGGTAACCTCACCTCTTGAGGGTTCCAATCCCCTTGTGCTGTCAGAGACCCCCAGACAGCTCCCCAACCTGAGAGTCTTGCAACTGTTAAGATCACATCCAGGAAGGACAAACAAAGGAGGCCCCTTGAACAATAAGGTGATGGTCTAACCACCAAGTCAGAGAGAGTTGAGTGTTGGGATTTAAATATATCAATTGTGATATCGGAGTATAAACCCTGCACCATTGGTGCAACATGCAAAGCTGTAGAAGCCTCATATGAAAACGAGCAAAGAGGATCATGACCGATGCTGCAGTCATGAAACCTAAAACTTCCATGCACATAGTAACTGAAGGGAATGATTGAGACTGAAGGTTTTGACAAGCTAACACCAACTTAATTTGTTTCTTAGCCGTCAGCGAAAGAGACATGGACACTGAATCTATCTGGAAACCTAATAAAGGTGACCCTTGTCTGAGGAATCAAGAAACTCTTTTGTAAATTGATCCTCCAACCATGTCTTTGAAGAAACCACACTAGTTGTTTTGTGTGAGATTCTGCTAAATGAAAAGATTGAGCTAGTACCAAGATATCGTCCAAATAAGGAAACAACGCAATACCCTGCTCTCTGATTACAGATAGAAGGGCACCTAAAACTATTAAGAATATTCTTGGTGCTGTTGCAACGCCAAAACAGAAGAGCGACAAATTGGTATTGCTTGTTTAGAAAAGAGAATCTCAGAAATCGTGATCTGGATGAATTGGATTGTGAAGGTAAGTGTCCTGTAAGTCTATTGTTGACATGAAGTGACCTTGCTGAACAAAAGGCAGAATAGTGCTTATAGTCACCATCTTGAAAGTTGGGACTCTTACAAAACCATTTAACGTTTTCAGATCCAAAATAGGTCTGAAAGAATTTTCCTTCATAGGTACAATGAATAGATTTGAATAAAAAACCCAATCTTTGTTCCTGCTGTGGAACTGGGAAAAATTACCCCTGAAAGTTCTAGATCTGAAACACATATCAGAAAGATTTGAGCTTTTACTGGTCTTTTTGTTACATGGGTAAGAAAGAATCTTGCCAAATGAAGTCTTATTTTGAATCCTATTCGACACCCCTAAGAAATTATATTCTGAATCAACTGATTTTGGACAGAGTCTGTCCAAACTCTTTGAAATAGCTTTAGTCTGCCCCCTACCAGAAGAACTGGCTTGAGAGCCGCACCTTCATATAGGTTTAGGGGCAGGATTTGGTTTCTTATAAGGCTTGGATTTATTGCAATTTCGGAGATGGTCTCCAATTAGAGACAGAGGCCTTAGATGAAGGAGTATTTTCTGTTCTCTATTCTGACGAAAGGAATGAAAACGATTGGGAGCTTTAATCTACCCTTAGATTTCTTGTCTTGGGGCAGAAAAACTCCCTTACCCCAGTAACAGTGTAGATAATAGAATCCAATTGTGAACCAAAAAGATCTATACCTTAAAAAGAGAGAGATAATAATCTAGTTTTATACACCATGTCAGCATTCCAAGATTTAAGCCATAAAGCTCTTCTAGTTAGAATGGCTAAAGACATGGATTTAACATTGATCTTCCTAACATCAAATATAGCATCACAAATAAAATGATTTGCATGTTAAAGTAAATCAATAAGGTTAGACAGTTCAGAATCTGAAGACAACTGCTGTGCTAAACTGTCCAACCAAAAAGTAGAAGCAGCAGCAACATTAGCCAAAAATATAACAGGTCTAAGAATATAGCCAGAATGTAAATATAGCCTTCTTGGATAAGATTCAAGCTTCCTATCTAAAGAATCCTTGGCTACAGGTAAACTATAGAATTTCTTAAACCTAGAAGCAGTGGCGTCACTAGGGGGGCGGGGGGGGGCCGCACCCGGGTGACACCCTCCAGGGGGTGACACCAAAAAAAAAAAAGACCGTCTGTGACTATAAACCAAATAAAAAAAAGACCCCACCACTATTCACTTTATACCCCCAAACATTAGCCACAATATCTCTCTTTCTCTTTATATATATTGATTGAGCTGACCATGGGGCAGTGGTCACAGCAGGGGAAAGCTTAATGACACCCTTATAGTGATCTATCTCCTGGTCACCCAACCATGCTGCATAGACTTTCACCTCTCCTGCAGACTGCCAGCCACCTATGCACAGACTGCCACCTTTGCTGTTCACCTAGCCCTGCATAGACTGCCACCTTCCCCTGCAGACTACCAGCTATCCAATGCATAGACTGCCACCTCCCCCTGTACACCCAGCCCTGCATATACTGCTACATCACCTTGCAATTTGAAGATTATTTTAACCCCTTAATGACCACAATGTACCCTGTATGTCACTGGTCGTTAAGGGTTTTTTCAGGACATAATAGCACAAGTCTAGCAAGAACACACTATTAATGCACTCCCTCCAGCAGGCTTTGTGGAATAGAGCAGTCTCAACGCTGGTGGCAAGACCGCACTATAAAACAATCAAGTCCCAAAAAAAGGCCAGCGACATACAGGGTACGTCGCTGGTCCTTAAGGGGTTAATAATTTACAGGTTGGAAACAAATTAAGATATTATTTGTTTTGTGTATATGCTATAAAAAGATGGATAACAGGTATATTAAATTAACACTGTACTCACTATTGCAACTGCAGTTGTTATAGTGCCTACAGTAATTCCACCTCGGTCCCAAGCTCAAAAAATATATATTTTAATATTTCAAAGGCTTGGAAGTCGCCTCTCATACCACAGCATTCTGTGATGTCAGATGCACATGCCCCTGCTCACCCAGCCCTGCATAAACTGACAACTACCCCTGCTCACCCAGCCCTGCACAGACTGCCACCTGCACACCCAGCCCTGCATAGACTGGTACATCACCCTGCACAGCCTACCACCTCCCCCTGCACCACCAGCCCTGCAGAGACTGCCACCTAAAAAAGTCTACAAAACTGTTAAATAATAAAGTTATATGTGGTTAAATGTCACCTGTTTCTAACTTTTTAAATCCATAATTTGGAAAGACAAATGTGACTGTTTTTAAATAAGGTTAGAGCTGTACGATAGGTTAAATAAAATAGTCTGTTCTATAAGCACTCATTATTTTCTGTCCGCCGCCACAAAAAAATCTGGAAGTGCCCCTCCCGAGACCAGGCTCTGGATCCGCCACTGCTTAGATCCAGAGTTACGGAAAATATTTGAGACATCAAAAACTTTAATAAAGATTCAGCTGTAGCTAGACATTTCAATCTAGTACACATGACTCACATTTTTCATATGAGTGTAAAAAGTCATTGATAAAATTATTTCCCCACTAAGATGGGGTAACAAATTTAAACTACTACAAAAGCGTGAGCTTTACTGGATATATAAGGGAATGGGATATGTGCTATTTTGTAGAATAAATTTCAAAATTGCATGAGCATGGCTTGTGTTACCACTTTACCACTATTAGCCAATGATCTATGTCTAACTCTTGGCCTAATAGGAATAATTATACACCATAGTATTGGCTTCTCAGTATAACATATTTATAGAAGTTACCTTTCACCTTGCCGAATACCAATTTGTACCATTTTGTATTGCATATCTGTTTTATATTATTTATATTATTTATGTTCATTGTGCTTAAAGGGACAGTCTACACCAAAAATGTTCTTATTTAAAAAGATAGATAATCCCTTTATTACCCATTCCCCGTTTTTGCATAACCAACACAGTTATATTAATATGCTTTTTACCTCTGTGATTACCTTGTATCTAAGCCTTTGCAGACAGTCTCCTTATCTAAGTGCCTTTGACAGACATGCAGTGTAGTCAATCAGTGAAGACTCTTAAATAACTTCACGGGAGTGAGCACAATGATATCTACATGACACATATGAACTAGCACAGTCTAACTGTGAAAAACTTTCAAAATGCTCTGAGCTAGGAGGCGGTTTTCAACTGTTTAGAAATCAGTTTGAGCCTAGCTAGGTTTAGCTTTTCAAAAATACCACCAAGGGAACAAAGCAAATTTGATGATAAAAGTAAATTGGAAAGTTGTTTAAAATTGCATGCCCTATCTGAATCATGAACGTTTAATTTTGACTAGACTGTCCCTTTAAGAGCGCATATATATTTGTGTTTTCACAAGTTCAGTGGTAAGGATAATCTCTATAGGGAATTTATACCCGTATAATATACATGGGGTTAAACATAACTTATTGGGTCCTAAAACGTGTATATGCTACAATCTTGGTCTAATTAACTATGCGGATCTAAGTGTTATAGACATAGTTTATATGAGATGAACGACTTAGTTTTTTAACTTCTATAAGTATATTCTTAATTTCTTCAATGGTAACTCTTTTCATTTTTTTTACATTTAACTCTGTAAATCCTTGTCTAACATTTGTACTAATTATGTTTTAAAAGTTATCATATGTGTGCATTTGTATATTCACCTTGTGATTGGATACTGCCCCTTTAAATGGAGGGCCAGTACCATAGCATGTATTCCTATGACTAAGTGCCAAGTACCGGCATGAAACGCGTAAGGAGCCTTGTCTTCACTACTTCCATGTACCTTGTTTTTATTTTTCACTATTAAAAGTTATTTTTTAACTTAATTCCTGTATGGTGCAGCCCATATTTCCTTTTTTTTGTCCTACTGTTTTGCGCCGGAAACCGGACGCTTACAGGCATGCACCTCCTCGGCTGTTACACACCAGCACTTCTGGTGGCGTCTGCAGCCTCTGTGGATCTGAGCGGTTTGTATCGTGGTGGAATATATATATATACACTATGTCTATGAGTAAGGCCTCAGGCCAAAACATGTCAGACAGAATGATTTTCCCTGATGCTGTTTGAACCTTTTTTAAAGAATTGAATAAAACTTGGATTTTAACAAAGATTGAGCTGGCTTTTCCTAATTTGGTCTTTTGGAGCCATTTCCCTATGATGCCGAGAACCTTCGGTTTTTAACATGGGAACTTTTATGCATACCAACTGTATTCATTGATGGATCAGCGGTCACATGTGAATGAGGGGGCCAGACTGACACTCGACGTAAATCAGTGCAGACGGAGTCGGAGCTAACAGAGGAGGTAGTGTCCGGATGTGCAGCCGCATTGGATCTTGATTAGCGTGTCCCCATAGAAGAGTGAGCGGTAACGTTCCAGACCGTGGGGAACTTCTTACCTGATGTGTGTGCTGCAAACTTGCGGTAGATGCTGTGGGTAAGTTCCTTGTTCCCAGAAGCTCTGGATGTAAGTTTTTTTCCTTACTCTTGGAGGCAGCCATTAGAGAACGGCTTGTATTGTACTGTAAATATAAAACAGTATCATCTAGTGTCAAGAAAACCTTCTAAAGCCTGACAGTGATATGTATTGCCCCCCCCTCCCCTATGTGACCCCCTTGCGATTAAGCTCCCGCTCACTTGGGAACCTTCTTTGCTTCAGTTTATATATATATATATATATATATATATATACACACACATACATAAATACACACGTATAAACATATATATACTGTATATATATATATATATATATATATATACACATACATACACACATAATATTTAGACATGTATATGTATGTATTTCAATGTTAAAGCCATTTGCCTGCCTTTTTGTTTCTAACACCTGAGATCTCATATGTTTGAGCCCTTATACATTTTTTGTGCAATATTTTTTTTTTTTATCATTTTTATTAGATGGTGTTATTATAAGTGTCACTTTACTTTCTAATGTATTTTTGATGTGTTTTGTGACACTTTTTTGCTTCACAAAACAGTTAACCAGAGCTCTCATGATGCGGTAATCATTCAAGCGTAAATCACGAATGCACTCATACGTTCGGGTTTACTTTCAACTTGTAATACGAGTGATAAATCTGACTCCAGCAAAAACCCCTTATCACTCGTGCTGTAGGTAAAGCATATGGACACCATGCTGTATGTCTCCACATTGCCCCGCTTGTTGACATAGCTGTGCAAGCCCAGTGCCCAATTTGCTATGCACCTCAGCAGTGTTCCCTAGAACCCTGGTTATTATAGCTGTCGGCTGATCTACATGCATGTTGTAGAAGGAGCCACATGATAACCAAGGATTTTCTACCATTTTTAATATAATCTGCACCATTTTAAAAGGGGTAGGTTCAGTGCCATTGCTACAGGGGGACAAGGGGGGCAGTTGCCCCCTCAATTATCATTTGCCCCCTTCTCTGCCCCCCCCCCCCCCCAGCCCCGGCGCTTGTGTGAAGTTTATGAACGGCCAGTGATTTTTTATTTTGAGAATAAATGATGAGTGAGTAGTAATATATAATATGTGCAGCACGCCTCCCTGTGCTCAGTTTGAATAACCCCCACCCATCTACACGCAGCACCACTTGGCTCCAATATACTCCATGCTTGCTGCTATTTACTAGCCAGTCACATTCCTACACAACACAAGGAACATGACCGGAGCCTGGAGAGGAAGAGGGAGGAGCCACCAGGTGCTATGGTGCAGGTCAGGACAAGAGCTCAGCTAGAGAGTGCGGGAAGGAGCCGAGCAGGACCAGCAGGCAGCAAGAAAATTATCTGGGAGTAAGTCACACAACAGGGTTATTTAGGACACGGCTAATGGCCTGGGCTCACACACTCTTTAGTTCATCAGTGTATATAAGCCTGGGTGATGTATATAATCTGTCTTTATATTACCGTGAGATACAGAAGTCAGTGCACTGTATATCTTACTGTATCTATGTTCCAGGTGCAGATTTGGTGCAGAGATGGGAATAATTTCAGCACCTCTGTAATATTCTCCTATTACCAGTACCCATTAGACAGGTGCAAATATTGCAAGTGCATTTAACTTGTCAGTTTTACCCTTAGTGCCACATCTCAGTCAGTCTAATGATAGGAATATGCAACTTTTTTGCAGCTGCTAAAAATGTATCTGCTATAACCTGACCAAAAGCAGCAGGAGCTCGACAGTAATTTGCTGCTGATTAATTTATTCCTTTAAGCCATTGTCTTAATATTTCACACCTTGCAAATCTGTGCGTCCCTGAGATAAGAAAAAACTTCTCCATCCTATGAAGTTAGCAGGGTCCAACTCTATATCATCCCCTAAGTTTTAGCACTACAGAGATAGAGATCACAAGTAACTAATACATATCCAGTATCAACGTGTTTGTACAATCCCCTAGCAAAGTGCAATAGGTTCTGTAGTGAATGACCAACCCATAACAAGATGCACATAAATAAGTAAATCCTAGATCCAAAGTGACCCTGGTTCCTTTTTTTGTGTCCCTGTAGTGTACAGGATCCTGCCTTGCAGGATCCCCAGTATCATAATTACCCTTTAAATAAAAGGCACATTCTAGTAGAAAGGGAAATTCATTGTACTTCATTACACAAAAATGTGTCCAGTAAATACATCACTGTTTTAGCAAAAGAGATTACTATTATGCACAAGCCTTGCATAACCATGTCTATCCACAGTTTGTTATATTTAACTTTTTTATGTCACTTTTTTTTAACTTGTTTATATAGTGGTGTTTTATTTGCATAATAGAATATTTAATATACTTGCTTTCCTTTTCCATTTGTATCTGTGTTTTATCTTCTTATGAAAAAATATGGACTGTTGTAATTGTTTGTTGTATGTATAATGTGTGTGTATGTTTATGTATAAGGTGTGTGTGTGTATGTATGTATAATGTGTGTGTATGTATGTGTATGTGTGTATGTATGTGTATGTGTCAGCGTGTGTTTAACTATGTGTATGTATGTGTGTGTATTTATGTGTCTGTATTTGTGTTTATGTACTGTATGTGTGTATGTATGTATATTGTATAATGTATGTATGTATATAGTATAATGTGTGTATGTATGTGTGTATGTATTTATGTGTGTATTTATGTATGTGTGTAAATGTGTGTAACTGTGTTTGCATGGATGTGTATGTATGTATAATGTGTGTGTATGTGTATGTATAAGGTGTGTGTGTGTATGTATGTGTGTATGTGTATAATATGTATGTATAATGTGTGTGTGTGTGTGTGTGTGTGTGTATGTATGTATAATGTGTGTGTATGTGTATGTATAAGGTGTGTGTGTGTATGTATGTGTGTATGTGTATAATATGTATGTATAATGTGTGTGTGTGTGTATGTATGTATAATGTGTGTGTATGTGTATGTATAAGGTGTGTGTGTATGTATGTGTGTATGTGTATAATATGTATGTATAATGTGTGTGTGTGTGTGTGTATGTATGTATAATGTGTGTGTATGTGTATGTATAAGGTGTGTGTGTGTATGTATGTGTGTATGTGTATAATATGTATGTATAATGTGTGTGTGTGTGTATGTATGTATAATGTGTGTGTATGTGTATGTATAAGGTGTGTGTGTGTATGTATGTGTGTATGTGTATAATATGTATGTATAATGTGTGTGTGTATGTATGTATAATGTGTGTGTATGTGTATGTATAAGGTGTGTGTGTGTATGTATGTGTGTATGTGTATAATATGTATGTATAATGTGTGTGTGTGTGTATGTATGTATAATGTGTGTGTATGTATGTGTATGTGTCAGCGTGTGTTTAACTATGTGTATGCATGTGTGTGTATTTATGTGTCTGTATTTGTGTTTATGTACTGTATGTGTGTATGTATATAGTATAATGTGTGTATGTATGTGTGTATGTATTTATGTGTGTATTTATGTATGTGTGTAAATGTGTGTAACTGTGTTTGCATGGATGTGTATGTATGTATATATGTGTATATATGTGTATGTATATATATATATATATATATATTAGTGCCCCCCCCCGTTTTGACTCTGGAATCTTATGTGCCCCCCCCTGTATATTGTTCCTAGAGTCGCCACTGGGTAGGTTGATATATCTGGGCTAATGGGTAATGTTTGCTACCTGGGCCATAAGTTGCAAGTCCTCCCCTTCAAATTATTTTATGTATATATCATGACATACAGTATAAGAACTCTAAATCAAATGTGTGAAAAAAATGTAAATTTTCATTAAAAGTTTAATAAACAAGGTTGTATTAAAATAGTAAAACGGCAAAGTAATCCAGTGAGCTCCGGCAGATATAAAAAAAGGTGAACTTTATTATTTATCTCAAAACAACACACTTATTTGAAAAAATGGGGGTAAAAATGGTAAGTAAAAAACAAAAATAATGAAAACGCTGTGACCATCGGCTGCCAGTCGGTCTTACGCGTTTCGGCTGGGTAATTTAGCCTTAATCATAGACCTAAGGGATATCCGGTGTTCACCCTTAAGTAACCAGCTTAATGGAACTCAAGGGTGAACAGCTGATGGTCACAGCGTGATTCGTTGCACAAAACTGACAAGGCAAATTGCTACTGGAAAAGAGTTGAACTGACAATGACATTTAAAAATCACTATATCAAACAATTCTAAGTTTGGCACAAAGCTGATAATAGTTGAACATCAACTGGTGGGTACAAGATGATGTTGTTAGTAAATGATGACTATAAAAAAAGTTGATCCCTTGTATTGTTAGAATAAAGGCAATCAAAAAAGGAATAATTGATATAATTTCCTCCCTTTCCCCATACAGATGGGAAAGAAAAAACGGGGTTTAAAATTGTAACTATAAATATAAATAGTAACAGGATGTATGCCTAAACTAAATACTGGGATAAGAATCAAATAAGTTGGATTAGGTATATATATAAACATAAATATATGTTTATATAGTTGCACAATCTAAGTACCTATTATTAAGACCTATCTCCTGAAAGTCTTCTAATAGTCAATCCTCCAAGGAATTGTAATCCAAACTTATAAGAAAGAAAGAGATCAATTTATGTTCTCTTAGGTTAGCTCACTTATAGTCATCCCTTATTTTCAACGTATCTTAGTTTCCAAAAATTGATGATGTCCCCAGCTGCATTAAAGCCTTTAGGACGTCTGGTTTGGAGAAGGAATATCCAGAATGCTTCTCTGTACAAGAGTCTTTGCATTCTGTCGCCCCCCTCTAGGGGTATGCAATATCCTCTCTATCACTTGCCATCTAAAACTAGTAACTGATTTGCTGTGCTCAAAGATAAAATGATGCACCATATCAGACACATCATTTTCTTTGTCATTGTTATTAAGATGCTCTCTAATACGTGTGCGTGCCTCACGTGAGGTACACCCCACGTATTGTTTCTTGCACTGGACACATTCGGCTAAATAGAGAACATAATTAGTGCGACAATTGGTGCAGGTAGAAGAGAGAAAAACCCTCTGTGTACTTTTGGACTGAAATCTATCAGTAACATTTGCAGGACTGCATGACTGCAAGCTATACAGTTCGAGAAATGACACCTGTAGTGTCCTTTGACATGTAACCAACTGCTACCTGATACTGAAGGTTTTTTCAACATACTGGGAGCTACCATGTTTCCAATTGTACAGCCCTTTTTAGAGATAAAGTTAAGGCCATCCCTAGCTATATCTTTAAGGCTGTCCTCTCCAGTCAAAACTGGGAGATGTTTGTTGATAATGCCGCAGATTTCTCTAAACTGAGGGCTGAAAGTTGTAATAAAATTGGGTTTCAGTTTATCAAATCTTGTATTGGACTGGTTCCTATCATGTTGTAACATAGTACCTCTGTCTAGTCTATTAACTTCTCAAAAAGCTCTATTTATAACCTTCTTGGAATAACCCCTTTCTAGAAGTTGATGTTTCAAAACTTCAGATTCTGTTAGAAAATCACTATTTGCAGTGCAATTTCCTTTTAGCCTTATAAATTGGCCCTTTATTATGTATTAAAATAGTGTGTTTTTTTCTAAACTCTTTTGTAAAAAGAAGAAGGGGTTATCCGCATATAAAAAAGGACCTTTGGGTATATTTATATAACTTTGATGTTCACATAGGGGCTCCCATGACAGGTGATCATTATTACCACCACAGTGATCACCTGGCTATAAAACCCTGCACAGATAAATAGGGGCTTCTAGGTGTTTTAACAAGGGTCATGGTCTATGGCCTTTTTAATGACCTGTTAGAAACACCTAGAGACCCCCAGCCTGCAAACAGCATGGAGAAGTGTGAGGATATATATATGTGTGTGTGTGTGCTTTGACGTTATACCCCAAATACCATTTGATTGAGCAGGTGAGTACCTTTCAAATGGTGGGTCTTGGGGGTTTCCAGGACTTAAGGGAGCTGAAATTGAGGGATTCAAATACTTACCCATCATACAGCTTATGATGCTACCCCACATGGGCATGGGGACATCACTGGCATCCTTGGATTACACTGGCAATACTAATCCACTGAACTACCCAGTATTTGGGGGTTAGTGTGGGGTGGGGACACAATGAGCCCTGAAAGTACACCCCCATTAAATACAGTAGAATTGTCTAATAAATAAATGCATAACAAGCCAATGCAATAGCACTTACTCTGATATTTCAAATAAGCAGTAGATATTTTTTTCTAACATATTTCCCAATTTGCTTATATTTATTACCCCCTGTATCATGTGTTAGCCATCAGCCAATTGCAAAAATTAATATATATATATATATACTATGAACTCTTGTGCATGGTCAGTAGGTACTGGTGCCTCAGAAAGTATGCATATAAAAAGACTGTGCACTACTTGATAATGGAATTAAATTGGAAAGATGTTTTACAATTGAATGGTCTATCTCATTGGTTTCCAAAGTGGGCATTACTGCCTCCTGGGAGCCAGTAGATTTACTAAGGGCGCACTGATAACCATGAGAGATGGATAGGGTGCTGGGATTACCATAGGTGCCAATAGTAGGTAAGGAGCTCAATCATCATAACTAGTTGCACTTTAGTCTAGATGTCAGGTCTATTTTTAAAATGTGCCCTAACTGCCCCACCCCCCCACCCCCCAAAAAAAAAAGAATTGTGTAGTGCTTTTTTTAAAATTAAACAGATGAGCATTTATTTTTTTATTTTTTATTTTTTCTAAACTGCACTAAGCAGTTTTTAGGGGTTAAAAGTGGTGGTCTGGGGTGTTAGAAAAAAAAAACGGCACTGAAAAGTGTTTTCACATTGTGGTCTATGGACTGTACGTTCCCTTGAAATATATATGTATATTCTTATATACATATATATTTATGTGTTCATTTGTGTATTTATATTAACACAATTATATATGTATAAAATCATATACCTGTACATATATATTTATATTTGTTGCCCATCGGTACGCAACTTACCCCATTCACTGTGATAATTCTCATGCCATGTCTCACGGCATGAGAACGAGGCTCCCATTGGATCCTATTGAAGCACTCTCTCATGAGCACATTTGCGGTGCGCTGGTATTACTAAGTTGAGTGCAAATATCGCTTTTTTCAACTTGTAATCTAGCCCAAAATCTAGTTACTCAGTTTTAGAGCATGATTCCATTCATATTTTAGTGAACATGAAAGGAAGTAAATAAATAAAATAATCAAGAGGTGCATTTATAGTGAAGAACTATCATTAAATTGAAAATTCCCTCCACTAATCTAATAGGCGTACATGTGAGTGTGAGTCCTATTAAGGACTAGATTATGAGTGGGAATGCTATATTGCGCTCGCATGTTTACTTCGCTAAACGATTGAAAGAAAAAAAGTTTGCGTGTGAGTGAAAACCCAACTTGTGTAAAAAGTTAACGTATTCTACTATAGACTTCAATTGGGAGTGATAACTGCAAAAAAACTAACACCATACTCACACGTTAACCCAATTTTGTTTATTCTAGTGCACTAAACCTGACATGAATTATGAATATTTCACATTTCAATCTTCTTCACATAGACGAATATATTCCATTTATTCTTAAATATTTATATATATATATAGATAGATAGATAGATAGATAGATAGATAGATAGATAGATAGATATATAGATAGATATGATGAATTGTTGGTAAAATATATATCTGTACATATCTATACTTTCATTGTTTATTTTGTCCCCTTTTCCTGTCATTCCTTTCTGAAATTTTCAGTTTCTGTTAGAAATTGGAAGTGCAGAACACTGTTATTTTTCACACAGCCATTAGCTGGACACTCTAGTGAGTTATTTATTACTGTCTATTATTGGCCACAGCAGAGAAGGTAACCTAAGTTACAATATGGCAGTTCCCATTGTTTCATAGACAGTGACCCTAAAACTTTACACTTAAAGGGACACTGAACCCAAAATTTTTTCTTTCGTGATTCAGATAGGGTATGAAATTTTAAGCAACTTTCTAATTTACTCCTATTATCAAATTTTCTTCATTCTCTTGGTATCTTTATTTGAAATGCAAGATGTTAAGTTTAGATGCCGGCCCATTTTTGGTGAACAACATGGGTTGTCCTTGCTGATTGGTGGATAAATTCACCCACCAATAAAAAAGTACTATCCAGAGTTCTGAACCAAAAAAAAGCTTAGATGCCTTCTTTTTCAAATAAAGATAGCAAGAGAATGAAGAAAAATTGATAATAGGAGTAAATTAGAAAGTTGCTTAAAATTGCTGCTCTGTCTGAATCACGAAAGAAAAAATGTGGGTTCAGTGTCCCTTTAATTTGTCAATATTTAAACAGCTAAAGAAACTTTAAAAATACATCTACAGGTTATTCTCAGGTTAATCTTTTCTTTGAGTGCATCATAATATCTAGCATTTATTTAGTATTTAACCCTTTGAGTGCTAAGCACTTTTTCACATCTGGGTGCTAAGGTTTTTTAAGGGAGTTTTTAATTTTATACACTGTTGGAATGGTTAGGCGATTACCTTTCCAACGGTGGGTCTTGGGGGTCTGTAGCTGCTTAGATGTGTGAGATACAGGCTTCTAAGCAGCATGCCCCCTGCTCCTATATTTAACATTGTTCATGTTAAATAAAGTTGCGCGGTGACATCATCACATCATTGCGCGTAACGTCACTGCACATAACGTGAAGCCCCGGTGATGCTTGTCACTATGCAGGCCAGATCGCCGGGGTAGGAGCCTGTGGGAGCCCCTAGATCTCCCTCAAAGTGGGAGAGTGCTAGCGCCGGCTCTGAGCCATCATTAGCACCTGACAGACAATATGTGACAGCTCAGAGCCGTCATTAGCACTCAAGGGGTTAATATTCCTTCAAATATGAATATTGCATAAATATGATTTTTCAGGTTTTCAACTACTTGACTCCAAAAAGCTTCAATGCATTTATACATATACAGTATATGTCTATATATTTATACATTTGTATTTATGTGTTTATATATGTCTGTAAATACATATATACACTTTTAAATACATCTGTACACAAATATAAACATAGAAATATTTATATATATATATATACACACATATATATATATATATATATATATACACACACATGCACATGCACACACACACACATATACATACATATACTTATTTAGACATGAATATGTATGTATCTCTTTTTCATGCATTTTGTGCAACTTTTTTGTTTTGCGTAACTGTTAACCAGAGCTCTAAAGTCGCACTAACCCCACATGCGTTAAATTTGATTGTGCTCAAGCAAGCGCGTTTACTTTCAACTCGTAATACGCATGCTATTTCTGGCACATGCAAAAAGCAGATAAAAATCCCATATTGCTTGCGCTCTACAGTTAGTGCGCCACTCGTAATCTAGCCCTAAGTGGCACATAATTCTTTGGGCTTAATATATTGTACTAGAATTTCACTATAGAGAATTTCCAAATTCTGCAACACAAAAACATAAGCATTATTACTGATATGTTTATAAGTTGTTCTAGGCATTTTATAAAACGCAACCTGATATTGGGCATCCCACATGGTCTTTTATGGCAGAGAATATCAGTTGATTAGGTTCAATAGAGCAGATGTTGATGATCAACACCCAGGGATGACAACCATATCCTGTATTCCTGTGAGGTCAAAAAACAAAAAATGCTCAGAATATTAGGAATTATAGCAAAATGTATCCAGAAAATCCAGACCAGAAAAACATTCACAAACCACATGTACTTTTAGCAGGTGAAACCATTTCCTTTTCTTATTTTTCCTTAGATTATGTTATTTGAGGGAGACAAGATACTTAAACTAAGAGATATGTGCATTTTAACACTGTGCAACTCTGTTTGTGTTGTTTTTAGACACATACATTTTGGCACTCAGTACTCAAAATTAAAGTAAAAATGAAATGCTAAAACTCATTTTTATGCATGCAGGGTATATACAGTATATAAGTAATTAACCATCACATTAAAAATAATCTGCACTTAAACAAATGTTTTAAAAAGTAAACAGTAACTTAGTGGAATTTTCATATTTTTGTATCCGAGGGACATATAGTTAAAAGACCTCTTATCTCCAATGGTGACAACAATTAGGGGCAGATATAAGCTACTAAATTGATCAATCATTATGTAGCATGTAAGCTTTTGAAGTCTGGAGTATGCAAATTTAATGCAAATTTAAAAAAAATATTATTTTGTAAGTACAGGAAAAGAAAGACAGAAAGCAAAATAAAGAACATATTTATATTGCACAGGTTTTTGTTTTTTTAATACACAAAGTTAAATTCAAAATGTGTCTTATGTGCCTTTAATGACCCTTTAACTTTGAGGTTGACAAAACTACCATTTTCTTTGTATATCTTTCAGGCTGACAAACTGCGGAATATAAACGTGCTGCTCTCGACATATATCTGCATTACTTTTTTCAATCTCATTTCCCTTTTTTCTATTTTATGTTCTATTTACTACAAATACAAATGTGTAATTTTGTTTCATTTTTTTTTCTCAATCTACTTTAAAAAAAAATACTGCCCATAGAGCTTTATTAGTAGTAAACAAAACAGCCATTCATCAAAATGTATATAATTGTTGTTCAGAATATACAACCTCAATACTGTGCATTAGAAATAAAATTCTCACACCAGCCAGTGAAGTGAATACAAAAATCTTATAAAAAATGCAGTTGTATTAAATCTAATTATCAGCATTACACCTCTATTTGCATAATTCTATAAAATAGCTTTTGCATATTCATTGAAGATTAATGTTGTGTATCCTATTCTTGTTGCAAATATGGTGAAGGACTAAAAAAGTTTCATAAATTGTATGTAATCGTTCGAACAACAACATTAATAACAGACTGAACATATAGATGCTTCAACACATTAGTACACAGATATAATGAAAATCTATTTCCAAATATTCATAAAACAGCTGGGATCTACTGTGCAATTTTATTGTGTATAATAATTGATGTAAGCTAAAAGACTTGCTGTACATTTTCTTCCCTTTTTTATTTTAAAATGTATCTGTAAAAAATGTGTAAATTGTAATACTTTACAAACATTCGGCTAGATTACGAGTTTTGCGTTATGAGCGGCTCGGTGCTAACTTGCAAGTTATTGCCACCGCTCACCTCCCTATAGCGCTGTTATTACAGGTTTGCTAAAACCCGGCGTTAGCAGGCAATATTGCAGCGTTGAGCAAAATTGAGCTCCATACCGCACTCAAATACCAGCGCTGCTTTGAGCTGGTTTTACGTGATTGTGCAAGATTTCCCCATAGACATCAATGGGGAGAGCCGGTTAAAAAAAAGCCTAACACCTGCAATAATGGAGCGTAAAGCTCCGTAACGCAGCCCCATTGATTCATATGGGGAAAGAAAAGTTATGTTTACACCTAACACCCTAAAATAAACCCCGAGTCTAAACACCCCTAATCTGCTGCCCCTGACATCGCCAACACCTACATTACACTTATTAACCCCTAATCTGCCACCCTCGACATCGCCGACACCTACATTACAGTTATTAACCCCTAATCTGCCGCCCCATTGTCACCGCCACCTACATTAGTTATTAACCCCTAATCTGCTGCCCCGACATCGCCGACACCTACATTAGACTTATTAACCCCTAATCTGCCGCCCCCCAACGTCGCCGCCGCACACTATACTAAAGTTATTAACCCCTAAGTCTAACCCTAACACCCACTAACTTTAATATAATTAAAATAAATCTAAATAAAAATTACTATCATTACCTAACTAATTCCTATTTAAAACTAAATACTTACCTATAAAATAAACCCTAACTTAGCTACAATATAACTAATAGTTACATTGTATCTATCTTAGGTTTTATTTTTATTTCACAGACAAGTTTGTATTTATTTTAACTAGGTAGACTAGTTAGTAAATAGTTATTAACTATTTACTGACTATCTAGTTAAAATAAATACAAATTTACCTGTAAAATAAAACTTAACTGGTCTTACACTAACACCTAACCTTACACTACAATTAAATCAATTACTTTAATTAAATACAATTAACTAAATTACAAAAAAAAACACTAAATTACACAAAATAAAAAAGAAATGATCAAATATTTAAACTAATTACACCTTATCTAATAGCCCTATCAAAATAAAAAAAAAAACCAAAATAATAAACCCACTACCCTAAACAAAAATACCAATAGCCCTTAAAAGGCTCTTTTGCAGGGCATTGCCCCAAATAAATCATCTCTTTTACCTGTAAAAAAAATACAAACAACCCCTCAACAGTAAAACCCACCACCCACACAACCAAACACCCCAAATAAAATCCTATCTAAAAAACCTAAGCTTCCCATTTCCCTGAAAAGGGAATTTGGATGGGCATTACCCTTAAAAGGGCATTTAGCCCTTTTTCAGCCCAAACCCTAATCTAAAAAAAAAACCCACCCAATAAACCCTTAAAAAAACCTAACACTAACTCCCGAAGATCCACTTACAGTTTTTGAAGACCGGACATCCATCCTCAATGAAGCCGGGAGAAGTCTTCATCCAAGCGGCAAGAAGTCCTCAACGAAGCTGGGAGAAGTCTTCATCCAAGCGGAAAGAAGTGGTCCTCCAGGCGGGCAGAAGTCTTCATCCAGACGGCATCTTCTATCTTCATCCTTCCGACATGGAGCGGCTCCATCTTCAAGACATCTGGTGTGGAGCATCCTCTTCATATGGTCCCAACCGTACACTGAGGGTTCCTTTAAATGATGTCATCCAAGATGGCATTCCAATCAGCCAATAGAATGCGATCTCAATCCTATTGGCTGATTGGATCAGCCAATAGGATTGAAGCTCAATCCTATTGGCTGATTGCATCAGCCAATAGGATTTTTTACCCTTTAATTCCGATTGGCTGATAGAATTCTATCAGCCAATCGGAATTCAAGGGACACCATCTTGGATGACGTCCCTTAAAGGAACCTTCATTCATCAAGAGCTGTCGACAGAAGAGGATGCTCTGCGCCGGATGTCTTGAAGATGGAGCCGCTCCGCGTCGGAAGGATGAAGATAGAAGATGCCGTCTGGATGAAGACTTCTGACCACCTGGAGGACCACTTCTTTCTGCTTGGATGAAGACTTCTCCCGGCTTCGTTGAGGACTTTTTGCCACTTGGATGAAGACTTCTCCCGGCTTCGTTGAGGATGGATGTCCGGTCTTCAAAAACTGTAAGTGGATCTTCGGGGGTTAGTGTTATGTTTTTTTAAGAGTTTATTGGGTGGGTTTTATTTTTAGATTAGGGGTTTGGGCTGAAAAAGAGCTAAATGCCCTTTAAGGGCAATGCCCATCCAAATGCCCTTTTCAGGGCAATGGGGAGCTTAGGTTTTTTAGATAGGATTTTATTTTGGGGGTTTGGTTGTGTGGGTGGTGGTTTTTACTGTTGGGGGGTTGTTTTTATTTATTTTTTTTTACAGGTAAAAGAGCTGATTTCTTTGGAGCAATCCCCTGCAAAAGGCCCTTTTAAGGGCTATCGGCAGTTTAGTTTACGCTAGTGGGTTTTTTATTTTGGGGGAGGCTTTTTTATTTTGGGGGAGGCTTTTTTATTTTGATAGGGCTATTAGATTAGGTGTAATTAGTTTAAATATTTGATAATTTATTTTTTATTTTGTGTAATTTAATGTTTGTTTGTTTTTGCAATTTAGTTAATTGTATTTAATTAATGTAATTTTTTTAATTGTAGTGTAAGGTTAGGTGTTAGCGTAAGACAGGTTAGGTTTTATTTTACAGGTAAATTTGTATTTATTTTAACTAGATAGTTAGTAAATAGTTAATAACTATTTACTTACTAGTCTACCTAGTTAAAATAAATACAAACTTAGCTGTGAAATAAAAATAAAACTTAAGATAGATACAATGTAACTGTTAGTTATATTGTAGCAAGCTTAGGGTTTATTTTATAGGTAAGTATTTAGTTTTAAATAGGAATTATTTAGGTATTAATTGTAATTTTTATTTAGATTTATTTTAATTATATTAAAGTTAGTGGGTGTTAGGGTTAGGGTTAGACTTAGGGTTAGGTTTAGGGGTTAATAACTTTAGTATAGTGGCGGCGATTTTGGAGGCAGCAGAATAGGGGTTAATAACAGTAATGTAGGTTGTGGCGATATTAGGGACAGCAGATTAGGGGTTAATATATTTAACTAGTGTTTGCGATGCGGGAGTACGTCGGTTTAGGGGTTAATATGTTTATTATTGTGGCGGCGATGTCCGGAGCGGCAGATTAGGGGTTAATAATTTATTTTAGTGTTTGCGATGTGGGAGGGCCTCGGTTTAGGGGTTAATAGGTAGTTTATGGGTTTTAGTGTACTTTTTAGCACTTTAGTTATGACTTTTATGCTACAGCTCTGTAACATAAAAACCATAACTACTGACTTTCAGTTTACGGTACGGATCTTGACGGTATAGGCTGTACCGCTCACTTTTTGGCCGGACAGGCAAACTCGTAATACCGGCGCTGTGGAAGTCCCATTGAAAAAGGACTTTTTGAAAGCTGCGGTAGTTGCGTTGCGTTACGGCCAAAAAAGTGTGCGGTACAGTTATACCTGCAAGACTCGTAGTACCAGCGGTAGTAAAAAAGAGCAATAACGCTGCTTTTTCACCATAACGCAAAACTCGTATTCTAGCCAATTGAAAATTATAAATAAAAAAGCATTTCTGAATTTCTAATAAAGTGTAGAAAGTACTAAACATGCTGCAATGTTAAAGGGATACTAGACTCATTTTTGTCTTTAATGATTCAGATAGAGCATGCAATTTTAAGCAACTTTCTAATTTACTCCACATTCAAAATTTTTAATGTAAAATTTGATTTAACAAATATAATTGAATAAAGTTTTATAGTTTATGTGGTAGGGAATTTAGTAAAATGGTACATAAAAGATACAAATATGTTGATTTGAATTTTTCTATTTCGAATATTGCATAATTCGAATATTAAACTTAAAGAGAATATTAGGAATACCATTACAAATACATAAATTTTAAAAACATTTTTTCAATGTCTCTCTCTCAGCCTTGTCTGTGTCACGCCACGCTGCTCTAGCCGTTGCTAGGGGCGTGGCACCTGCTTCCCTGCTCGTTGTCAAGGGCTGTGTCGGCTTCTGTTGCGTGCGGTGGTGACGTCATCGCCGTACGCTCCTTTCATTCTGAAGCCGGTCAGGATCTCCTGTAGCTTGAATCCTGCGCCTATGTAAGTTGCTCACTTTCTACCTATCACTGCCCAAGTATAGGTGTTACTTTGTGTACTCCTGGGTGAACTCTGCCTGTCTGACTACTCTGCCTGCTTAACCCCTAAAGCAGTGATTTTCAACCTTTTTTTTGCCGTGGCAAACTTTTTTACATTTAAAAATCCTGTGGCACACCACCATCCCAAAATTAAAAAACAATCACACATTGAAGCCTAATACAGCATATATATACACATACACACAAATACACACATACTGTATGTATTGTGCTGTTATGCCATGCCTCCTACAAACTACCCCTGCACTGGGAGTAAAAAACAAGCAAAGTTTAAAAAATATGTCACACTGTTGTTCACACTGTTGTAAGTCTGCCGTGGCACACCTGAGGATCTCTCACGGCACACTAGTGTGCCACGGCACACTGGTTGAAAAACACTGCCCTAAAGTACTGGATTGCCTCATTGTTAACAAACTCTGCCTGACTACTCTGCCTGCTTAACCCCTAAAGTACTGGATTGCCTCATTGTTAACAAACTCTGCCTGTCTGACTACTCTGCCTGCTTAACCCCTAAAGTACTGGATTGCCTCATTGTTAACAAACTCTGCCTGTCTGACTACTCTGCCTGCTTAACTCCTAAAGTACTGGATTGCCTCATTGTTAACAAACTCTGCCTGTCTGACTACTCTGCCTGCTTAACTCCTAAAGTACTGGATTGCCTCATTGTTAACAAACTCTGCCTGTCTGACTACTCTGCTTGCTTAACCCCTAAAGTACTGGATTGCCTCATTGTTAACAAACTCTGCCTGTCTGACTACTCTACCTGCTTAACCCCTAAAGTACTGGATTGCCTCATTGTTAACAAACTCTGCCTGTCTGACTACTCTGCTTGCTTAACTCCTAAAGTACTGGATTGCCTCACTGTTGATGAACTCTGCCTGTCTGACTACTCTGCTTGCTTAACCCCTAAGGTACTGGATAGCCTCACTGTTAATGGACTCTGCCTGACTACTCTGCTTGCTTAACCCCTAATATACTGGATTGCCTTATCATTGCCAAACCCTGCCTGCCTGACCATTCTAGTGGTTTACCTTTGGACTGCCTTACCGTTGCCAAACCCTGCCTGACCATTCTAGTGGTTTACCTTTGGACTGCCTTACTGTTGCCAAACCCTGCCTGACCATTCTAGTGATTTACCTTTGGACTGCCTTACTGTTGCCAAACCCTGCCTGACCATTCTAGTGCTTTACCCTTGAACCACCTTCCTCTGATTCCCGCTTGCTGTCGTCAAAGACTATCCTGCCTATAGTGAGTACCGCTATCTCATCTTGCAAACTTTCTCTGTTCTGGGATATCCCCAATCATTCCCGCTTTCACATTGCACTTTATATGTAATACTAGCGCACATTAGCGTGCACTGGTATTACTGAATGGAGAGCAAATATCGCGCTCACATAAGCGATATTTTGCGCTCCATTCATAATCTGGCAATAATTCTTAAGATACAAAATATTGGTGGTAATTAGGTGAAAGCAAAAAAACTACACAATCACTAATCAATTTTTAATAGATCGGATTGACCTCAGGTTTGAAAACTTTGCAATAAACTGTGCAAGGTACCTTACACAGCCATTAATAAATCGGGATATTAAGAATATGGAATTGATTTAAAATTAAAATTAGCTAACAAAACATGAATGTTCCTTTAATTAACACTTATAATCTTATTTTCATTAATATTAACATGAATATATTAGCACTAATTTTAGTAGTTTTTCCGTTATTGTTGTCAGGTTTAATAGTCTGTAAAACTCGCTGTATATAATCAAATTCTTTTCTTAAAATGGAAATGTTCCACCATACATTAGCAGGAACAATTATATATATGTTACAATCATTTTTGCATGAAAAAAGGTTAAGCAAAGGTGTTTGGAATTTAATTTATACTAGCAGTAGATGCATATTGTATATTGCATGTGTGCAATGCTCATTGGCTGTTAGGAGAAACTCTCACATGTCTATTGGTTGAGAGGGGTATATTTTTGTAAGTCTGTAAAGAAAAAAGTAGATACATTTTGCAATACCATTCCCTTAGATGTAACAAAGAAAATAATTGATTACCACTGAAATGCATTTCCTCAAAAATTCTGTAAATCCTATAGAAATATATTGGTAAAGTAAAAAAAAGTCAAATTGAAACTTTCATGATTCAGATAGAACAGGTAATTTTAAACAACTTTCTAATTTCCTCTTTTTTCTAATTTGCTTCATTTTCTTTCATCCAATTTCTTTATTCCATTTTAAAAGCATACCTAGGTATCCAAGGGAGTAGCAATGCACTACTGGGAGCTAGCTGTTGATTGGTGGCTGCACATACATGCCTCTTGTTACTGGCTCACCTGATGTGTTTAGCTAGCTCCCAGTAGTACATTGCTGCTCCTTCACCAAAGGATACCTAGAGAATGAAGCAAATTTGATAATAGAAGTCAATTGGAAAGTTTTTTAGAATTGTATGTGCTATCTGAATCATGAAAGAAAAAAATTGACTATAATAGAGTTAGGCTCTAAAGCTTTATTTATGTTTGTGATCTACTGTGCAAGTCAAAATAAAGCTATATTCAAGTGTAGTGATGAATATATGTGAAAACCACTTTACAGCCAAATACTACACATTGGGCTCAATGTGCAAAGCAGCAGATGTTGCTTTTGAGTTCTCGCGGACAGGCTCGCACATTTAAGAAGCAACGCTTGTAAAACCGTTGCTTCTTACCCGCTCTGTCACGTTTCTTCAGGGTGACTGACAGGCCCTTTTCTCACGTGAGTGGTCAATAGAGAAAAAGGGAGTGGCGTTGAAGAAGCAAGTTGACGGCGAAGTCCGAAATCTTGTCTGCTCAGAGCTTTATACATGACGCTCATTGGCCTAAATTACAAGTGAGGTGAAAAAATAAGGAGTGTTTACCCCATTAGCAAGCATTTTATTGCACTTCCTCACCACCATTTTTTGTGCTTCTAGTACAAGGATGGTTAATATTTAGCGTGTGAGCAGTAGTATGGTGTGCGCTACAGTACTTACGAAGGAAAACACAGATTCGTCATTTTACCCAACTAATAGATCACTTTGAGGAACCAAACTAAAATTATTCATGACGAATAGCTGGAATGGACAAATGCCGAACAAATGCAAAAAATCAGGTAGTGGAGCTTTGCATTTAATTTGAAGGTGTATTTCATTGCACAATAGAAAGTAATAAAAGTTATTACCACAAGAGTTGTAATGAGAGTGTCATGAGCCCGCAACTACCCTCTTGCACAATCCAATGAAAGTATAAGGCACGCTATATACAGTCAAACCTCAGAGATATTACGGGTTTGGTTCCAGACCACCGGAATAAATCAAATATCACAATAAAATAAGTCATACAATTATTTTTTTTGTTTACCAGTGTATATGTGTATTTATGTGTTAATATGTGTATATATGTTGGAAAAATGGCTCCAATAGACTTGTTCAACGCAAGGTTACCATAAGCCTTCAATTTGTAAAAAACACAATATCTGTGAAGCGCAATAAAAGGAGGTACACCTGTATACATATCGAGCATGTCAAAATGCTTTGGTTAAACATTTTAATCAACAACTTTAGAATCCAATGAAGAATTATTAATTACACAAGGCCATACACAACACAACAAACCACCCATTGACAAATGTGCTCCACTTATAATATAGGTCATATATTGTCATATGCATGACACTTCCTCAAACACATTAGCAGTGGCAGAAGAGAATATGGGCTCACACCTCAAGAAAATGGTAGGGAAATTTTTGATATAACAAAGAAGGGACATATACCATGAAGAAAAATATGGTTAGTTTGTAAAGATGTATTCTAAATAACTATGATTACAAGTTGGGCACTAACTTGCACACAAACAATTTATTTTTTTGCGTGCATCAGAAATATTTCAAGATGAAAGTAAACTAAATGGTGAGAGCACAATTGTATTTTAAGCTTGTCGGGTTAGTGCTACTGAAACCCTTGCGTTAAGGGTAATGCTTAAAAAAAGGTTGCATTAAACACAACATAAATACATTACAAATTACAGTTAAACTCATAAACATAATCTGATAAAAATTAGTTTTAAAAAAAATAGATTATAAGGGTTAATATTTAATGTTTTTCACATACAGAATAATGTATTTTTTATTGTATTTATTGTATTTATTGTACTTATTTATTTTTGTGTTTTACTGCATATTTACTGTACATATTTAACATTTCAATGTTCTTTTTTTATTGTAAATCTATATTTATATATATATATATATATATATATATATATATATATATATATATAACTATATATACCTATACCTGTATATCTATTTCTATAGATATATAGGTATAGATATCTATTTTACATTAACATTACTATATACTGTGTGTATATATATATATATATATATATATATATATATATATATATATATATATATATATATATATATATATATATATTAGTACTATAAGAAAAAAAGTATGTTCTAGCCGGCACAGACACATAACCTATCCTAAGATAGAATATAATTGATACCCTGGGTCGTAACATCAAAGTGACTCACCCCCAAGTGACAGGCTTCCTTCCCCACAATTTTCACCAATCAACAAATGTATGCAATTCACATTTATTAAGCCAAATGAGGTATAAAATACCCTCAAAATAAGCTACAACGATCAAAGCATGTCAGCAAATTAGTTACCCTAAAATGGAGAACAATATGATAATTAGTAAGACACATATATATATATATACAATTTACACATCCACCAATGGCCATTGGGTATCCGTTTAGTATGAATGCTAGTCCCACATAAGAATGTGTATGATCACTAATCCTTCTTATGTTGATGAAAGTGACCGTCAAAGCGTAAGCATAAACAGCAGAGCAAGCAGTTAGTCAGTCCCAAGTTAGTATAGTGTAGTCATGCATGGCAGCACATTTCAACTGGGTGTAATTATATCTTGGCGGGCTTAAGCAGCATAATCAAACACAGTGTCTTAATATCTTTGTCAGCATATGTTCATTTGTCACAGGCATACATAGCTGCAATAGTTATTCCAATCATATTCCTCAACCTCTTCAACCTTTTCAACCGATAGGGTACTACCTTTAGAGAGTCGTACTCTCATTCCAGGATCCCAATCACAGGGCATACGGTATAGGTCACAGGAAAACAGCAACGATAAAACACTTAGCTGCACTTGCCACTTACTTTGCTTTCAGTCCCCTTTACGTTCCGCAACTTGCCTTATTTCCGGAACTCCTTCTCATGCTTTGATACTGCTTAAACATTGGTATGCTTACGTGTGGTCTCCAAATCAGGATAGTCCCCAAGACAGTTTTCCAGAGGCGGATAGAAACAGCCCGGTCGATATATATATATTTATATAACACTATACACACACACACACATATATATATATATATATATATATTTAATAATAACAATTTTAAAAAAAATTCTATGTGAAGAACATAGGAATGTAAAATATGTGTATCGTGCTTCGCATTTTGTACTTCAGGTCTAACGCGGTGTGGGGTTTGCACACATGCAGAATTGCTAGCCTCAATGCACTTTATTGAAATATTAAATATAAAATAATGAAAATTATAATTATTAAAAAATAGTTTACATACTATAAAAAAATCAAAATGATCTATAGAGTATATCTATTTTTTTACAGTATGTATAATAATTTTTAATAATTATTATTAATATTTTTTAATTTTTTACTTAATATTTCAATATGAATAGATATATAGGTATTTCTATTTGATTAGATATATAGGTATATACAGATATATATAGAAATATATATTTACAATAAAAAAAAATCTGTAAGTGAAGAACATCTGAATGTGAAATATGAATAACTCCTGTTGGGTGTTTTTTTGTTCTGCATTCTCTATTGCCTTCTATGGGGAGAATGTGTTAATGCAGTAGCGATATCGCCAAGTCCTTACTTTTTACTTTCAACTTGTAATACATGCTCTACCCATCGCACTCAAAAAGATCACTTCTATCGAAGTTTACACTCGAGCAAAAGAGCTAAATAGCGCCTGACTTGTAATCTGGACCTAATTGGGATATGAACCGAATTTGTGTTTTTTGTAATATTTACAACTTCTAGATTCTGAAAATATTTTATCTTATGGTTTATTTGTGGATTTTAATAAATCTGTTAATTTACTGTATATCTCACATTTTTCATGCATTTTTAATCATACAAAATAAAGGCATTGTTAATTGTGGGCAGTTTACATCAAAATAATATAGTCCCATTTTCTTTCTCCCTTTTAATATATGTACATTTGCAATATTATAGGATAGCAGCACCATCTGGTATGTGTTCCCATTTGTAGACTTTTATAATTATTAATTATCTAGATGATCTTTTTGCTGTGTGCATAAAAATAATCATAGTAAGATATAACAACATATTTTGAGACCACTAATACCATGCGCTAATGCTTTAAGATACTGTACATAAAAGAGCAATAATAGAATGCTTTAAAGAGTTAAATCTTTTTATTATTCCATTATTGCTTGCATAGAACTATGTATTTAAACCTCACAAAAAAGTTAAAATCATAGTTGAAGTCAGCCCTAGAGCAACAATGCACTAGTGTTTCAGAGCTGAACACGACCACTGAGTAAACAATCACTGGCTGTGTCTAAGTTTAGAGCAGAAGTGCATCACCTTTCCATAAGAACATACTCAGGTAGACTCAGGAGCGTGCACCTGTCTTGCATGCTTAACCACTTGACTCAATCCAACGTATATATATACACACACACATCATGTGCTACATAGCCCCTCGCACACAGCCATGAGCTACTTTTCCTGGGCTTCAGGCATCTGCCTTCATATGGTAACAGAGCGCGATAGGTGCTCCATTACCATATGGGTGCAGACTGCCTGATTGTTGCAGACAGTGACACAGTTTATGTCACTGTCTACAACGATCTCTGTTTGCGCTTGTGGGAGGTTTGGAAGGGATGGAGGGAGGCGGGTGGGCAGCACAGTGGTGAAGGGCAGAGGGAGTGGGAGGTAGGGGCAAGATCCAACACTGCAGAATAATAAATGGGGATGGGGGGAACGAACGGTACATTGCAGAACAATTATGAACCCGGGTGGGGGGGGGGACCATACACTAGCTGAGGTAGGGGGACTGCTACACTACAGAAAAATATATTATTTTTTTAAATCCATAAACTGGGTACTGACAGATAGCTGCCAATACGTAAAATGGCGGACACCATTGGGAAGGAAGAGGGTTAGAGAGCTTTTTGGGAGGGATTCCCATTTCAGCTAATTAATTAACCCCTTCACTGAAGTGAATTTCAGAAGTGTGGTGCGCAGTTGCAATTAGTGGCATTCTAATTACCAAAAACCAATATGCATGTTTGCTATTTCTGAACAAAAGGGACCCCAGACAACCTTTTACAACCATTTGTCTTATGGCTGCAGTAGTTATGTTTAAATAATTTCAGTGTGAATCCCAATGTTTGTGAAAACGTTTTTTTGTTTTTTTTTCATATGATCGTATTTGGCAGCGAAACAGTGGCATTGAATATACCAAAATGGGCCTAAATCAACACCTTTGGTTGTCTACTTAAAAGAAATATATAGTTTTATAGGATCTATTTCTGTTTAAATGGAGTGATAGCAAGTTTTTCACTAAAATTCTCGGTAGTGAAGGGGTTAAAAAGTAATATGAAACCACAAAAAAAAAAAAAGGTTGTGATTCAGACAGAGAATACAATTTAAAAAAAGTTTCCAATTTACTTCTGTTATCACATTTGCTTTGTTCCCATGGTATTTTATATTGAAGAGATACCTAGATAGGTGTTTGGAACACTTCATGGCAGGAAATAGTACTGCATCGCTTGCAAATGCAAAACCGCTGCCTAGTAATGATCCAGGCACATGCATGCTCCTGAGCTGGGGTTGCAACCTCGGCCATGTGTTCCTGGACTCTTATGTCTGGACACTTATGAGTTACACATGCTGCAGGGTATGTAGGGAGGAACACGTATTGTGCTGTCCATAATCGCTATTCGTGTGCTGTCCAGAGGTGCAATTCATGTTCTCCTCTGCACACCCTGTAACATATATTACTTATAAGTGTCCAGGAAATCATGGAAGAGGTGGCTGTTTTATCTTATTTATATAAGGAGATCAAGCACAGGTCTTTATAACTGTAAACTTTATTAAGAATGCTATACACACACACTATGCAAGAGGCACTTCCTGACTCTACCATTGTGCACATAACAACAGGTTGATATGGTTTATACCAACTGATAATCTCAATATCACACATTTCCCTTTTTCTTTTCTTTTTAAACAACAGAAAACTTAAAGTACACTTTTTTTTTTTTAGTCTATGTGAAAAAACGTCAGTCCCTTTTAACATTGTTCAATGAGACGATTAGGTTTTTTGATATATCGACCTGACCTTGTTTGCATTGCATCACTGGCAGGCAAGTCAGTCGAGCTTTGCAAAGTTTCTCTGGGATCTTCATTCTCCAGCTGCAATGGAGTGTTCAATGTATCCTCACAGGTTTCCTTCACTGTTGAATTGTTGTGAACTGATGGAATAGCCATCAAATGTCTATGATTCCTACGTAAACATTGCCCATCATTGGTTTGAACTACATACGATCTTGGAGAATATTCCTGGATAACTGTCCCTTCAGTATTCCAGCTGTTTGAACCTTGTACTCGTACAGGAGTTTGTACCTGAAGATTTTCCAAAGGCTTTGCAGCTCGGTCATAGTATTCATTCCTTTTTTCTCTGAGTTTCAATTTGGTTTCTATTACATGTTTTTGTGGGAACCTTTCCCAAGGTTTCACAACTGGTACTCGTGTGACCAGCTGTCTGCCAAACAATAATTCTTCTGGTGACTTCCCACATTTTAAAGGAGTAGCTCTATAGCTAAGAAGAGCCAGACATGGATCCTCGTCTGCATCTGTTGCTTTACGAAGTATGTTTTGCACTATCTTTACTCCAGCTTCTGCTAATCCATTTGCTTGTGGATATCCCGGGCTGGATGTTCGATGTTCAAATTCATAGGTACTGGCAAAAACCCTAAACTCTATAGTCTATACAATTGAATTGAGGACCATTGTCTGATATTATTACTCTTGGAATGCCATGTCTCGCCAAAATTGCTTTTACTTTTTTGATCACTGTACTTGCTGACTCATCTTCCAATAATGCTATCTCTGGGTAATTAGAGAAGTAATCCATTACTAAGATATAATGCTGATTTTTGAAAACAAACAAGTCCATTCCTAACTTTTCTCAGAGTGCCAACAGGAAGTCCGTATCCAGTATAGGCTCTTTAGGTAACTGAGGTCTGAATTTTTGGCAAGTCCGGCATTGAGTGATCATTGTCTCAATGTTTTCATTCATGTTTGGCCAGTACAAAATGTCTCTAGCTTGTCTTTTCTATACCTGAATGACCTTCATGTAGTCTTTTCAGTATTTGACTTTGCAAACTCGCTGGTACAATTATCTTTTGTCCTTTCAAAAGTACCCCTTTTATCAAAAAAAGTTCAGAAATGTATGGTCTATACAGTGATGGCATTAGTGTCTTAGATTTGCCACTAGAAATTGCTTTCTTCACTTGACTTAAAAGAGCATCTGTTTCTGTAGCCTGTTCTATTGCTGCCCACATTGTATGACTAAATGGGGCTGTCTTCAAGATCAGATTGATGTGAACAGTCACCTCTTTCTGCAACTGTAAGTCCTCATTGTTAAATGGTAAGTAAGCTTGTGACAGAGCATCCGCTACCACCAACTCCTTGCCAGGTATAAAATCCAAGGTGAAGTCATACCTTTGAAATCTTAGCAACAAACGTTGAATTCTTGGAGGTGCATCTTTTAAGCCCTTTTGGTAGATGTGAATCAAAGGTTTGTGGTCAGTTTCTGCTGAAAATACTCTCCCATACAAATAAACATGACATTTTTCACATCCGTAAACCAGTCCCAGTGTTTCCTTTTCAATTTGAGCATATGATTTTTCAGTATCTGTCAATGCCCTAGATGCATAAGCCACAGGCATCCATCCCGAGCCTTGATTTTGAAATAGAACTGCTCCCAATCCATTCTGTGAAGCATCAGTTGACAACTTTGTTTTTGCTGTTGGATCAAAGAATTGCAGAGTTGGTGCAGTAGTAAGCATTTCCTTCAAAAACTTCCATTCTTTCTGGTGATTCTCTGACCATTCCCAGGCATAGTTTTTTTGGAGAAGTTGTTGCATTAGTACAGTTTTGTCTGGTAAATTAGGTATGAACTTGCCAAGGTAATTCACCATTCCTAGTAAGCGTTGTATATCTTGCTTATTTTCTGGCTGTGGCATTTCTGTAATTGCCCTAATCTTTTTCATGTCTGGTAAAACACCACATCCAGTGAGTTGTTCTCCCAAATATTGAATTGAAGTTTTTCTGAATTGACACTTTTTCTTATTGAACTTCAAATTATTCTCCTTAGCAACATCTAAGACCATCT
The DNA here is from genome assembly GCF_027579735.1 of Bombina bombina. Taxonomy (NCBI): domain Eukaryota; kingdom Metazoa; phylum Chordata; class Amphibia; order Anura; family Bombinatoridae; genus Bombina; species Bombina bombina. The sequence continues at coordinate 44,708,789 of NC_069508.1, forward strand.
TTAGCCTTTCATCATGTTCTTGCTTGGTTCAGATCAGAATATCGTCGATGAATACGGCCTGGTATTCATTCAAGAAGTTGCTGCATGGTACTATGAAACACTTCTGGTGCTGAACACAAGCCGAAGGGCAGTCGTTTGTAACAGTAGTATAAGGAGTATTGAAAGTGCAGAGTTTCATGCTTTCCTCCTCCAGTGGAATTTGCCAAAATCCTGAGGATGCATCCAGTTTACTGAATACAGTTGCTCCACTTAGCTCCCCAAGCAATTCTGGTTTTGTTGGTAAGTGGAAGTGTTCTCTTAAGATGCTTTTATTCAGTTCCTATTAATCAATACAGATTCTGAGACCCCCATCCGGTTTTTCCACCAACACCATAGAATGAACCCATTCAGTAGGTGTCTTGATTTTCTTTATAATACCTTTATCCTCCCATCCTGGTAAGTTCCTGTTTAAGACAATCCCTTAGAGCAATTGGAACATTTCGCATGGCATGCACTACTGGACGAGAACCTTCTTTTAGTTGTATTTTATGCAGTATTAATATAAAAGTCTGTAGTGCTGTTAGAATCAGTCAATTGTACAAGTTATGATGCACTTACTCAGTTCATGAGAAGAAGCTGTAGTCATTCTGCCAGAGCCTTGACTCTCACACTTTCAATTTGCTGCATAGATTTCTTATGGATTCCTCAGAGTCCTTGCTTGTCAGTTCAGATGGAAGCAGGGAAATCCCACTTCTGACACCATGTTTTATCTTATTTATATAAGGAGATCAAGCACAGGTCTTTATAACTGTAAACTTTATTAACAATGCTATACACACACACAACACAATGCAAGAGGCAATTCCTGACTCTACCATTGTGCACATAACAACAGGTTGATATGGTTTATACCAACTGATAATCTCAATATTACACAGTGGCAACCGTACCCTAAGCTTACGTCCCTGCTTTTCAACAAAAAATACCAAGAGAAAAAAGAATAAATTGAAAATGGAAGCAAATTAGAAAATTGTTTTAAACTGCATGCTGTATCTGAATCATGAAAGAAAACAAATTGGGTTTTATGATCATAGCAGGACATAAACAGAGGTTTTAATTTTAAACAGTCACATGCTTTATTGCATGACAGAGCTGGAACATAAACACAGCTTTTATTAAGCAAACAAAAACAATCCAAAGTGCTATACCTTTAAAACCTCCAGGCAAAGCATTTTACTTGAATACTCTTGCAAGTCCAGAAAGTAAAATAAAGTCCTTTTTCTAGGGCAGTTTTTCATAAATCCACAGAAAGGAAAACAACAGCATGTCAGCTAGAAACAAGCATATATTTATCTCTCCCCTCTGTCTGTTAACCTGCCTAGCAGTTCAGCACAGGGGTCTCTTAGCTTGTCAGAGATAACTCCGCTGCTGACTACTTCAAACATAAGTGTCACAATGCCCCTTTTATTTTAATCATAAAATTTAAATTTTTACTTCAATGTCCCTTTAAGAGAATCATGGCCTTAATTGTTCTCATTCCCCAAAATCTGGTCCCAATATATTTCCTTAAAACGTACATTTTATAGGTTTATTTCCAAAATTTCTGGCTTTGGCAACAAAGTGATGATGTAAACATATTAACCACCATTTTAAACTTAAAGTTTTGTAATATTGTAAATAGTTGTGGGTAAATAAATATTCTTCATTTAAAGGGACATTAAACACTAAATACATGTTAGATAGAATGATGCATTCAAAGAAAAGATTAGTCTTACAATAATATGTAGATGCATTTTTATTAAAGTTTCATTATCTGTTTAAACATTGACAACATAAATGTAAAGTTCTGCAGGCCCATTTATCAAGCTCCGTACGGAGCTTGAAGGGCCGTGTTTCTGGTGAGTCTTCAGACTCGCCAGAAACACAACTTATGAAGCAGCGGTCTAAAGACCGCTGCTTCATAACCCTGTCCGCCTGCTCTGAGCAGGCGGACAGGAATCGCCAGAAATCAACCCGATCGAATACGATCGGGTTGATTGACAGCTGCCTGCTGGCGGCCGATTGGCCGCGAGTCAGCAGGGGGCGGCGTTGCACCAGCAGCTCTTGTGAGCTGCTGGTGCAATGTTAAATGCGGAGAGCGTATTGCTCTCCGCATTTAGCGAGGTCTTGCGGACCTGATCCGCAGTGTCGGATCAGGTCCGCAAGCCCTTTGTTAAATGGGCCCCTTAGTGTCTATAAAACAATGGGAGCTGCCATGTTGTAACTTAGGTTACTTTCTCTGCTGTGCCCAATTAGGGACAGTTATAAATAGGTTACTAGAGTGTTCAGCCAATGGCTGTGTGGAATATAACAGTGTCCTGCACTTTTCTAACAGGAACTGAAAATCTCACAATTTCAGAATGGAATTACAGGAAAAGGGAGCAAAATAAATTGTTAAAGTGAATTGCAGAGTTTTTTTTATATATATATGACGTATCATGTTATATTACCATCTCAAAGTGTTTAATCTCCCTTTAAGTTTTTATATTTCTGTAAATTATTGTGCTTTTTGCATCATTTTTTTATATAACATTCCATTAAATAAACGTATGATATGGAAAACCTATATCAATCAATAAATGTGAACCATACATAATATATTATTTTGTAAATACGATTTTTGTCACTTTAGATTATCATAAAAGACTGAACATACGAACAACAGGCACCTACTCAAAGTCAGATGTATAATACTGACTGTAACACAATATGTTTTTTTGAGAGGTTTGGAAATCCAACCATATTTCAATCATCTACAAAAGGAATGCATCAAAACTAAAAGAAAATTACTCCTTTCTTTTATACAGTTCTTGAAATTGTAATTGCTCTATGTATTTTAATGTCACTGTCATATTTTGAGGCTATAGAGGTGCAAAATGTGCTTCTTTGTGAATAACTAATGTTCTTGAAAAGCAGTCATACAAAGGAAAATGTGGAATCGAAAGCCTATGGATTTGAAATCCAGTATTGCTTTAAAATATCCAATTAACTATTGCATTCGCAGTGTCACACTGAGCTTTGAAAACTTTTAGTAGGTGATTGTTAATATACAGTAAGAAATGAATGAATTCATTCCACAGACTTAGCTGCCTTTATTGGCCATGTAATAAAAATACTAGTCATGTTTGATATTGGGAAAATATTAAACTTGACATTTATCCTTAAAATCCCCAGACAAATCAAATGTACCGTGTTTTATCTCTGAAGTAAGTTGCATTTTACATTAAATAATTACAAACTGTACTTTCTTGACTCTAAGGGAATTTAAGAATTACAATTTTTATAGACTTCTAAGATATTCCACCACTACAGAAGCGAAGCTATAGTGCAAGGCTTTACAATAATGGAAAATGTTTCACATCATACAAATTTATAAGAAGTGTATTATGTTTCTATCTTATAATATCTACATGCTTGGATTATTTTCCTCCTTGACAATCAGGCAAAGTAATCTTATATTTTTCCCTCCCCCAGATACAAGGTTTCATTTCTATGCATTAACAGAGCTCTGGGCCATAAAATACTGTATTAATATTAGTTTGTCACGTTCAACTAAATTTAGAACCACTCATTAATATAACAGTGAAAGGCAGAATTGAGTGACTCTAAAAAAAAATCCCACGGCTATAATGTATGCAGATCTTCCACTTGAACTAGGAAACCAGACATTTTTTTGTTGCTAATAAGACATTATATTAGTTATACAGTGATTCCAATTCTAATTAAGTGTAGCAGGAAAAGCAATTTTGACATGCACTTGTATGTGTACGTATATATCATGGGTGTACGTTGGAAATCTGTGTCATATAATTGTACTCTACATTGTAGGCTGATGAGATTAAGGTTTGTGCACTTCAATGGATTTCCCTAGAGATAAGATAATGAAACCATAATCACTATTGTATTCAATTGTTAGCCTTTTTGTTTCAATTCAGCATGGTAATAAATAAAGTCATCCAAAATATGACCTTCTAGTATAAAGATCTAACTCAACAAACACATATATTTTTTTTTATTTCCTTTTTTTCTTTATATTCAGATTAAACTTGATTTTTCACTCTTGGCTAAATGCATAAAATCTTCACAAAGGTTGTGAAATATTAATATTTTTAAATATAGTCCCTTGCCAAGCTACAAATATTCATGTTTAACACCAAGATAGCAGTCCTTGGGTTGACAACACAATGTACCTATTGAATGATGCATACAAAGAAGCAGTTTGAAGCAAAGGAAAGTCATGAGATTGGTCTCAAGGAAACTCAGTGCCTGAATTTTTCATGATTCCTCTAGCACTTAAGAATACGAACTGGCTACTACCGTAGAGATATAAGCGTATGAAGGTCAGATCTTAGGAACGTGCAAAAGATTCTGGATTTGCCTAGGGAAATCTGACAAGGTTTAAGATACTTAACAGTATTATTGGTTTGTTCCTTATTTCATAAACAACAATACCCTACCAATATCTGCACAAACTATGAAAATCTCAATTTACCCATCAGTGTCACAGTGTGTGCTATTGTATAATGCTCAAAAGACCAAGAAGAAAAAATCAACAACAGCATGAATTTCTCTTTTTCTGATATCTTATGTCTTTGTATCTTAGTATAATTTGTTTTTCTTTACCCTAATGCAGTACAACTGTCAGTATTACTCAAGAGCAGATTGATGGGTGACAAATACTTTCAATAATTCTCTTTATTTTCTGCTTGCAACAGCCACGAATATAAAATGTCTCCATTTTTTTTTTCAAAAGCGTCTTGGTTCCTGTGCATATAAATTGTATTCTTTTTTAATTATTTATATGAGTGTGTTTTTCATATATATATATATATATATATATATACATATATACACAAAACTATAAGGGACCGACCCAGCATTCGCTCATCGAATACAGCATCCAGGGTGCCCTTTAAAACTTTTTATATATTATCTTACCAAAAGGTAATCTCTATTTTTATCAAATACCGTTTACTGTATAAATGTTTTCAAGATTGCCCCATCCTCAGACACAATCTAAAACACACACTTGCCACCATTTATGTGCTCACCCAATATCCCGTGTATACAGCTCTGCCTATTTCCGGTATCTCCGCGGCATCCTGTTGGTGCAACTGCGTATGCACAGATAGCGTCACTGAGGTCTGTAGAGGACAACTGTATAAAAGCAAAGTATTAAATACATAGTTACAGCTCTATTCTAATGTCACAATATAAATTTAAAATTCCTATACCATTGTCAGATATATATATCAAAATATACATTATATTAAAGGGACAGACAACACCAGAATTGTTATGGTTTAAACAGATAGATATTCTATAATAGATCATGTGCCCCATCTGAACAGAAGTGGTGACAGGGTGAAACTATTTCTGCAGAAAGAAAGCAAATTGATTTATGTATTGGACATACTAGTCCCTAAATCGCTGGATACACAGTTGGACTTACATTGCTATCTGTAAGATTTGGTATGCTTTAAATTTAAAGGGACAGTCAACTCCAAAATTGTTATTGTTTGAAAAGATCGATAATCCCTTTATTACCATTCCCCAACTTTGCACAGCCAACATTGTTATATTAATATACTTTATAACATTTAAACCTCTAAATGTCTGCCTGTTTCTAAGCCACCGCAGACAGCCTCTAATCAAATGCTTTTTTATCAGATTTTTACAATGAGAGACTGCTAGTGCATGTAGGCCATAAAGATAACATTGCGCTCTCTCCCATGAAGTTGTGCACAACACAGCACTAATTGGCTAAAATGCAAGTCAATAGATAATAAATAAAAATTCGTGTGATCAGGGGGCTGTCAGAAGAGGCTTAGATACAAGGTAATCACAGTGGTAAAAAGTATATTAATATAATCGTGTTGGCTGTGCAAACCTGGGGAATGGTAATAAAGGGATTATCTATATTTTCAAACAATAACAATTTTGGAGTTGATTATCCCTTTAAATTTAAAGCATACCAAATCTTACAGATAGCAATGTAAGTCCAACTGTGTATTCAGAAATTAAGGGACTAGTATGTCCAATATATAAATCCATTTGCTTTCTTTCTGCAGCAATAGTTTCACCCTGTCACCACTTCTGTTCAGATGGGGCACATGATCTATTATAGAATATCTAAAACCTGAAACTGAATTTTTTTCGTAACAGAAAATGTCTAGCCTAAATTTAGTGCAGTGTGGATTGTACGAAGATCATCTTGGGTTTTCCCTATATAGAATTTCCTGCAAGGACAGTGTAACACATACACAATATACTTAGTGGTACAAGTCACCCTGTATCTTATCTCATATCTTTCTTATGTTTCTCCATGAATGTACAAAAAATGTACGCTGTGTCAGCCCCCCACAGGTTGTACACCCAATGCAATGGTAAAAACCATTCTTGGTGTTGCACAGACATGTTCTCTGTATATAACTGGGTATATAATCAGAGAGTAACAACATGCTCACAATTATATGTTAGTTTGAATTTCAAATTCTGAATCTCAGCATTCAAAGGGTCAAACCACATGATATCTTCATCCTCTGTGCAGCCCCAGATCACAAACAAATCATCAATATATCTCTCAAATAATTTGCTTCTTGTATCTCTAAATAGCACAGTTCCATCCTCTTCAAAGAGTGAAATAAATAGATTGGCATACTATGTAGACACATTGAACACCATCTTCATGTCAGGGATTTGTAGATAGCAATCAGTCTCTAATTTGAAATAATTATATTTAAAGCAGTATTCCAGAAGATCCAGGATCAAGTCACAAGAAGGGCCAACATATGGATACCTTAATAGATGTTTTCATATATCAGCCATTCCCTCATAATGTGGAATCACACTATAGAGGCTGATGACATCCAGGGTGATCAATAAGTCACCAGCCTCAACTCCCTGCCAGTCTTTAAGTAGTTTAATCAATTCAATTAAATTACCCTCTGAAGAAGCGAGCAGAGGACTTTTAAAACACGTCAGGTAATTGACGGCGTAAAGTCACTTCTGGTCCACACACAGTGCACTTCCAGTTGGATAGCAGCAAAGCCATGGACAATACCGCTCCACTGGACCACCAGAGATATACCCTCTCCATCCTTAATTAATCCGGATTTGAAAGTATAAAGATAAGACTTTGAGGCCTATTTATTATTGTGCGAGCGGACATAACCCGATATTGTGGATCATGTCCGTCGCACATCAATAAATGCCGACAGCATAAACTCTCAGCATTTATCATTGCACCAGCAGTTCTTGTGAACTGCCGGAGCAATGCCGCCCCCTGCAGATTCGCACAGGGGGTGTCAATTTTCAGTGATATCTGTCCGTTGCCTCAGAGCAGGTGGACAGGTTATGGAGCAGTGGTCTTTAGACCGCTGCTTCATAACTTGTGTTTCTGGCGAGCTTGACACAGAAACACAGGGCTTCAAGCTCCATACGGACCTTGATAAATATGCCCCTTTATATGTACTGTGCTTCCAAAAAACAAATAAGGCATACTCTAACACTATTTTCCAATTCTAGTAGCTTAGAGCTCCTAGATAATCCTCATACATTTACCTAATTCAGGTTTCTTGCTATTGCCACACAGAGTATACTGCTCAGTGACTGTTTTTAAACTATATATAAGTGTTTTAAACCACTTATATTAATAAAGTTTACCCAGTGTTTGCACTATATAATAAACTGGGGTATATTAAACAAATTGCACAATACCACAAAATTGTTTTGCTGCAAAGTTTAAAACAACCCTTACGAGGAATATTTTCATTTTCTATTTATATATGTACATACTGCAAACCTGTGACTTTGTGAGATCCAGCTCCAACACAGAAGTGGTAGAAATCGCCCCTCAGGTGTTTTATATACCACATATTAATGAGGTATATCAAGTCTCTCTCTCTCTCTCTCTCTCTCTATATATATATATATATATATATATATATATATACAGTACATACACAGGGCTTTTTTGTGGGGGTATTCAAGGGTACTGAGTACCACCACCTCTGCCATAACAGATAATATTTGTAATTTTCATGTAAATAGTCTAGCTTTCACAAGAGGGTGCTGCAAAATATTTCAAGCATTGTAAATAACTTTGCCCCTTTGCTTTTCTCAAAGCTACAGAGCACAATATACATTACCTCACAAAAGTGAGTACACCCCTCACATTTTTGTAAATATTTTATTATATCTTTTCATGTGACGACACTGAAGACATGACACTTTGCTACAATGTAAAGTAGTGAGTGTACAGCCTGTATAACAGTGTAAATTTGCTGTCCCCTCAGAATAACTCAACTTACAGCCATTAATGTCTAAACCGTTGGCAACAAAAGTGAGTACACCCCTAAGTGGAACTGTCCAAATAGGGCCCAATTAGCCATTTTCCCTCCCCGGTGTCATGTGACTCATTCGTGTTACAAGGTCTCAGGTGTGAATGGGGAGCAGGTGTGTTAAATTTGGTGTTATCACTCTCACACTCTCTCATACTGGTCACTGGAAGTTCAACATGGCACCTCATGGCAAAGAACTCTCTGAGGATCTGAAAAAAAAAATTGTTGCTCGGTGGGCAAGACCATACAGCGGTTTCACAGGACAGGTTCCACTCAGAACAGGCCCTGCCAAGGTCGACCAAAGAAGTTGAGTGCCCATGCTCAGCATCATATCTAGAGGTTGTAGAGGGAAATAGACGTATGAGTGCTGCCCAGCATTGCTGCAGAGGTTGAAGGGGTGGGGGGTCAGCCTGTCAGTGCTCAGACAATATGCCTCACACTGCATCAAATTGGTCTGCATGGCTGTCATCCCAGAAGGAAGCCTCTTCTAAAGATGATGCACAAGAAAGCCTGCAAACAGTTTGCTGAAGACAAGCAGACTAAGGACATGGATTACTGGAACCATGTCATGTGGTCCGATGAGACCAAGATAAACTTATTTAGTTCAGATGGTGTCAAGCGTGTGTGGCGGCAACCAGGTGAGGAGTACAAAGACAAGAGAGTCTTGCCTACAGTCAAGCATGGTGGTGGGAGTGTCATGGTCTGGGCCTGCATGAGTGCTGCCGGCACTGGGGAGCTGCAGTTCATTAAGGGAACCATGAATGCCAAGATGTACTGTGACATACTGAAGCAGAGCATGATCCCCTCCCTTCGGAGACTGGGCCGCAGAGCAGTATTCCAACATGATAACTACCCCAAACACACCTCCAAGATGACCACTACCTTGCTAAAGAAACTGAGGGTAAAGGTGATGAACTGGCCAAGCATGTCTCCAGACTTAAACCCTATTGAGCATCTGTGAGGCATCCTCAAATGGAATGTGGTGGAGCGCCTGGTTTCTTACATCCACCAGCTCTGTGATGTCATCATGGAGGAATGGAAGAGGACTCCAGTGGCAACCTGTGAAGCTCTGGTGAACTCCATGCCCAAGAGGGTTAAGGCAGTGTTGGAAAATAATGGTGACCACACAAAATGTTGACACTTTGGTCCCAAATTGGACATTTCCACTTAGGGGTGTACTCACTTTTGTTGCCAACTGTTTAGACACTAATGACTGTGTTGAATTTTTTTGAGGGGACAGCAAATTTACACTGTTATACAGGCTGTTCACTCACTACTTTACATTGTAACAAAGTGTAATTTCTTCAGTGTTGTCACATGAAAAGATATAATAAAATATTTACAAAAATGTGAGGAGTGTACTCACTTATGTGAGATACTGTATTACTCAATAAACAATTTATCAATTTTGTTTGGACACACACACATATACACATATATACACACACACACATATATACACATACATATACACACACAAACACATACATATACACACATATACACACACACAGTATATACACATACATATACACACACATACATACACATACACACACATATACACACACACACATATATACACACCATACACACATATACACACACATACATACACACACACAAAAACACACACATATACACACAGACACATGTATACACACACATATACACACACTCATAAACACACACACATATATACACACACACATACACACATAGAATGAAAACAAAATAAAATGTATACAATACGGACACATACTCCCCTCCAGCCAGAACCCCTGCCTTCCAACAGTCTCTCCCAAAGGCTGATAAATCAATGTAGGTTGCAGAAAGAGGCGCTGGTTCATAGGGATTTTCAGAAGTTTCCTCTCTGTGTTCCACGATTCCTCCAAAAGAGCTGTGTCTGTATCTGTTTAGAGAATATCACATTGGCGTAGTGTTTCCAAACATCTTGCAAATAAGTGTAGAATACTCACAGAATGGTATTAGACAAACGGCTCCACAAACAGTCAGGAAAGAAAAAACAAATTTCTTTGGATAAAATTGTTGGTTTATTCATCTCAACGCGTTTCAATGGGTATACTTTCTCAAGAGCAGTTAAAACATAGTATGGCTTGCAAAAAAAATACACAATCATGAATGATATCTGATACCTCATTAGTTGAGGTCAGATTTACACCCGATATTTATAAAAAACATAAAAACAAAGTTAAAAGTTATGATAAAAAAATATATAAATATAACACGTCTAATTAGGACATATAAGAGATCATATATAATTTATCTAAGTTAGAACGTAAAATTCCTACCTAAACAAACAACCAATAAAAACACATTATTTTGAAAATATGCAAAGGTCACCCTCAATCCTCAAAAAACCCTCCCTCGACCCCCAATTCTCCTGCAAACTATCGCCCCATATCACTGCTTCCGCTAGCTTCAAAAATCCTGGAAAAACTAGTCTTTGATCGCTTAACCCACTTCTTGTCCTCCAACTCACTGCTTGACTCCTTGCAATTTTGGCTTCCATTCCTAACACTCAACTGAGACTGCCCTCACCAAGGTTACTAATGATCTTCTTTCTGCTAAAAAAAACGGCCACTACTCAATACTTATCTTACTTGATCTGTCTGCTGCCTTTGACACCGTTGACCATTCCCTTCTCTTACGGTCTCTCAGCTCCCTTGGGCTCCCTGACACTGCCCTTTCAGGGATCCACTCTTATCTCTCTAATAGGTCATTTTCTGTCTCCTTTGCTGGCGACTCCTCCTCTCCATTGCCTCTGTCTGTTGGAGTACCTCAAGGCTCTGTTCTGGGTCCTCTACTCTTCTCTATTTATACATCCTCACTGGGTAAACTTATCAGTAGCTATGGCTTCAACTACCACCTCTATGCTGATGATACTCAGATCTACCTATCCACCCCTTCACTCTCTCCTTCTGTCCTTTTTCACATCAGTGTCTGCTTATCTGGCATTTCTTCTTGGATGGCCTCTCACCACCTAAAAATCAACATGTCCAAGACTGAGCTCCTTCTAATCCCCCCCTCTAATTCTACCTCGGTTCCTAACTTTTTAATCACTGTTGGTGACACCACTATCTCCCCATCACCCCAAGTCTGCTGCCTAGGAGTTACACTTGACTCCAACCTGTCCTTCATACCCCACATTTAATTACTCTCTTCCTCTTGTCGCAACCACCTATGCAATATCTCCAAAATTCGTCCGTTTCTGAGTGCTGAAACTACTAAACAGCTAATCCACTCCCTAGTAATCTCCCGACTTGACTACTGTAATAACCTACTAACTGGCCTCCCTCTCTCCCACCTCTCCCCTCTTCAATCCATCCTAATTGCCTCTGCTAGGCTAATACACCTCTCGCGACGCTCTGTATCTGCTGCACCTCTCTGCGAGTCCCTTCACTGACTCCCCGTCCACAGCAGAATTAACTTCAAAATTCTCATCCTGACCTACAAAGCCCTTATCAATGCAGCCCCCCATACCTGTCCTCACTCTTCAACAAATATACTCCCTCCAGCCGCCCCCTAAGATCCAACAATGACCTGCTCCTTGCATCTTCTACCATCACCTCCTCCCATGCTAGGCTACAGGACTTCTCTCATGCGGCACCAACCATCTGGAATGCACTTCCTAGAGCTGTCAGACTATCCCCTAACCTTTCCTCCTTTAAACGCTCCCTAAAGACCTTTCTGTTCATGAAAGCCTATCTCTGAATCAGTAACAAATGAATTCCACTTGCCTAATTGCTGCCCTCATCTAACTCTACACTAACATCATTCTCACCTTTGTAGTCCCCACCTCCTGTTTCTCACCCTCCTACCCATCTAGATTGTAAGTTCCCATGGGAACAGGGCCCTCAATCCCCCTGTATTTGCTTTTTAAACTTTGGTGTCTTTTATATTGTATTGTACTGTACTTTTATCTTTGTACCCATGGACAGCACTGCAGAATCTGCCAGATGTTATTGTTCTCAAAAAAATCCATATAGATATTGGCAAATATGTAGAATATCCCATAGATTTACAGATTTAAGCATTATATCAAGACATCCATTTATCGGTCTTTTGAAAAGATTTCCTACAAATAGTCTTTTGGGGTGTTTTGAAACGTTGGAATTGTCTATTAGTATGCTATAAGCGATTTAACATATGTATCTTTTTCTCTTCTTGTGGCTGATTGACATTTTAGTTCTTTTCGGGACTTATTTGATTGTACTCTTAAGAACTGACAGCTATCCGCTTCTCATTGGATAAATAACACCATGTGATCATGACACACAGAAACAGACTTGTTTGGGAACTTCAACATACAGGACAACTTGAAAGAGAACTAAAGAACAAAACGGTTCATGATTGGTGGATACTACTTCTTTTCAAAATTATGTGTTTTTATTGGTTGTTTGTTTAGGTAGGAATTTTTCATTCTAACTTAGATACATTATATATGATCTATATGATCTCTTATATGTGCCAAATAGACATGTGTTATATTTATATTTTTGTATAATAACTTTTAACTTTTTTTATGTTTTTTTATAAATATCGGGTGTAAATCTGACCTCAACCAATGAGGTATCAGATATCATTCATGATTGTGTATTTAAGGCCGTCTGCGATGCGGCATTGTATATGACTTTTTTGCAAGCCATACTATGTTTTAACTGCTCTTGAGAAAGTATACCCATTGAAACGCGTTGAGACAAATAAACCGACATTTTTATCCAAAGAAATTAGTTTTTTCTTTCCTGACTGTTTGTGGAGCCGTTTGTCTAATACCATTTTGTGAGTATTCTACACTTATTTGCAAGGTGTTTGGAAACACTACACCAATGTGATATTCTCTAAACAGATACAGACACAGCTCTTTTGGAGGAATCATGGAACACAGAGAGGAACCTTGTGAAAACCCCTATGAACCAGCGCCTCTTTCTGCAACCTACACACACATACATACACACATATACACATATATACACACACACACATGTACACACACACATATACACACACACACATACACACATATATACACACACACATACATACACACATATACACACACATATACACATACATATACACACACACATACATAAACACACACACCTATACACACACACACATCCTGAATATATCCCTTGGATTTACAAATACTTTTTACTACTTTAGGAGTTAATCAGCCTCATATGCATCTGCTTCTTCACCAGTCAGCCTCTTATAAAACAACACCAGTATTATATACTGAGTAAGTTGGCATCCCTACAGATCCTTCTTAAAGGGACAGTCTACCATAGAATTGTTATTGTTTAAAAGATAGATAATCCCTGTATTACCCATTCCCCAGTTTTGCATAACCAACAGTTATATTAATATACTTTTTACCTCTGTGATTACCTTGTATCTAGGAACCTTCTTCCAGCCCCCTGATCACATGACTGACTTTTTATTATCTATTGTCTTAAATTTAGCATTGTTTTGTGCTAAATATTAAATAACCCCCTGTGGCTGAACACAGTGTTATCTATATGGCCCACGTGTACTTTCTGTCTCTTTGTGTTGAAAAGAGATTTAAAGAGCATGTGATAAGAGGCAGCCCTCAAATGCTTAGAAATTAGCATATGAGCCTACCTATGTTTAGTTTAAACTAAGAATACCAAGAGAAAAAAGCAAATTTGATTATAAAAGTAAATTGGAAAGTTGATTAAAATTACATGTCCTATCTGAATAATGAAAGTTTAATTTATACTAGACTGTCCCTTTAATTCTACAGCAACTCTAAACTTTGTGAGAAAGAGCAACTAGAGAACAGACAAGCACAGTGTATAAACCTAAAAACGATCCCTACAGCGAGCCGTAGTGTCAGTCACATAACACGGAGAAGTCCGCGGCTGTTTTCTCATTTGTCCCATCAACCATTTCCTGGAGACGACATGGGTGTTTTTTATTAGGTTGCCCAACCTATGCTTTTCAGCATTTTTAGCATATATGTGATTATTCACATTGCGTATATCTAACAAGGAAGCTTCATCCATACTATTTGTATTTAGATTTTTTATTAATATTGCTATCATAAATTTAATTAAATAAGATTTTATTATTAATATCATTTCCCCGGCAGTTCCTTCACTTGTTTTTACTATAATCTATCCTTAGGGAGATATTGCCCCAAGGGCACTTCCTTCTATTGCAACCTTTTTCTATCTGCCTTTCCTGTGCCTTGTGAGGGTGGCAATACGATTTGAAGGATAGCTTATCTCCCACTAGCGCAGAATACAGTACATCCTTTTTTTTCCTAACTCACATCTGTCTTCCTGAAAAACTCTTAGAACAATATGTTCAGCTGTTGGCGTTGTAGCTATGAATAAGGATTCTCAGGCTCCGATGGTGCCACGAGGTGACAAAATATTCAAAAGGGATCCAACGCGATATCGAGCAAGCCAGCAAAATATTCCAAGCGGCTGACATCAGTGTTTAAAGACAGCATGGCCAAGAGGCATTTTACTATACATTGCAGCAGGTGGCAATGCTGGTGAAATATCTCAAGCAACATCGCCACCTACAAAAACGATGTAAAGTAAAGGATCCCTTTTATATATATCATCAAACAAAATAAACATACCTATTAACCCCTAAACCTACATAACCTCCAAAGTATACTATCCCTATGCTATTCAACCCCCTCACCGCCAATACCCTGCTGGAAACTATCCCTACACTACTTAACCCACTAACCACCAATACCTCATCTCAAACTATCCCTACACTACTTAGCCCACTAACCACCAATGCCTCATCTCAAACTATCCCTACACTACTTAACCCACTAACCACCAATACCTCATCTCAAACTATCCCTACTCTACTTAACCCAATAACCACCAATACCCCACCACAAACTATCCCTACACTACTTAACCCCCTAACCACCAATACCTCATCTCAAACTATCCTTACACTACTTAACCCCCTAACCACCAATACCCCCGCACTACTTAATCCCCTAACAGCTAACCACCCAAGACCCTTAACCTAATACTCACTTAGTTAAAAAAAAACTATTACTAAAAATAAAAAACACTAGCATTACAACAGCAACAAAAAACATTACCAAACATAAAAAATTTGATAATAGGAGTAAATTAGAAAGTTGCTTAAAATGTCATGCTCTATCTGAATCACGAAAGAAAAAATTTGGGTTCAGTGTCCCTTTAATACTAAACCAACTCTAGAAGTTTTATGATATCATACCAGATAAGCCTCCTTGTAGGGCTGTGACAGGAAATAATGGACAAAGCACAAATTAAGTTTAAAAAATAAAATAAAAGGTAAAATCTATTTATAGTGATGAATAATACATATTGCAATGATTTATATTTAGTTTTTTATTACAACAATGAAATAGACTGTTTAATATATAAGTTGAAAGTAAACGGTTGCATATTACTTGTAAACATATTACAAGTTAAAAGTAAACGGTTGCCTCGAGCACAAATAAAATTTGCATTTAACGGTTTAGCGCTGCTAAAGTTGCCCCAAACACATCATGAATACATTAAAATAAAGTATTACACTCATACATACACTTTCTGATTAAAATACTTTATATAAATATTAATTAAAATGTTTTATAATGGCTAAAATGGTTATGGTATATGACTAGGTATTTAACTGGGAAGGGCTATTATGTATACATATATGTTTAAACGTGTTTATATATGTATATACATGTGTGTTTATGTGTTTATATGTGTTAATATGTATATACATACATATATACACATATATGCATATGTATCCAATATACAGCGTAAGGACTTATGTGGCGAAAATGGAGAAATCTTACTCCATTTTCACCTCGCCACAAAATGCAGCCGTAGTAAGCCTTACGCTGTGTATTGGAGCCCCGTAACTCCGTAAACTACCTGCTAAATAAAACCTAACACCTAACGCATGCGCAATGTCTATCTACCTGTCAACCCCGCCGCAATCCCTAATAAAGTTATTAACCCCTAAACCGCCGCACACGGACTCCGCCGCCAGCTATATTAAATCTATAACCCCCTAATGTGAGTCCCTTACACTGCCGCCATCTACCTTACCTACCCCCTAAACTGAGCCCCCTACCCTGCCGCCATCTATCTTACCTACCCCCTAAAGTGAGTACCTACCCCGCCACCAGCTACCTTACCTACCCCCTAAACTGAGCCCCCTACCCCGCCGCCATCTATCTTACCTACCCCCTAAAGTGAGCACCTACCCTGCCGCCAGCTACCTTACCTACCCCCTAAACTGAGCCCCCTACCCCGCCGCCATCTACCTTACCTACCCCCTAAAGTGAGCCCCTTACACCGCCGCCATCTATTTTAAAAATATTAACCCCTAATTTAATCCCCCTACACCGCCGCCAGCTATATTAACTATATTAACCCTAATTATATTAGGGTTAATATAGTTAATATCGTTATTATAATATATATATTAAGTATAATAACCCTATCTAACGCTAACACCCCTAACTAAATTCTTATTAAAATAGATCTAATTAATATTAAAGGGACAGTCAACCATAGAATTGTTATTGTTTTAAAAGATAGATAATCCCTTTATTACTCATTCCCCAGTTTTGCATAACCAACACAGTTATATTAATGTACTTTTTACCTTTGTAATTACCTTGTATCTAGGAACCTTCTTCCAGCCCCCTGATCACATGACTGTGACTGTTTATTATCTATTGTCTTAAATTTAGCATTGTATTGTGCTAGATCTTAAATATCTTTCTGTGCCTGAACACAGTGTTATCTATATAGCCCACGTGTACTTTCTGTCTCTTTGTGTTGAAAAGAGATTTAAAAAGCATGTGATAAGAGGCAGCCCTCAAAGGCTTAGAAATTAGCATATGAGCCTACCTATGTTTAGTTTAAACTAAGAATATCAAGAGAAAAAAGCAAATTTGATGATAAAAGTAAATTGGAAAGTCAATTAAAATTAAAAGTCCTATCTGAATAATGAAAGTTTAATTTATACTTGACTGTCCCTTTAATATTATTAATTAAAATATTCCTTGGTTCAGCCAATCAGATTGAACTTGAATCTGATTGAACTTGAATCAGATTGAACTTGAATCTGATTGGCTGATTCAATCAGCCAATCAGATTTTTCTACCTTAATTCCGATTGGCTGATAGAATCCTATCAGCCAATCGGAATTCGACGGACGCCATCTTGGATGACGTCATTTAAAGGTACCTCATTCCTCGTTTAGTCTTCGTGCCGGATGAATGCTCCGCGGTGGAGGAGCGAAGAAAGAAGATTGAAGATGCCGCTTTGCTTGAAGACATCGCCGGGTGGAAGAAGACATCGCCGGATGGAAGAAGACTTCACTGCCGCTTGATTGAAGACATCGCCCGGATGGAAGAAGACTTCACTGCCGCTTGATTGAAGACATCGCCCGGATGGAAGAAGACTTCACTGCCGCTTGATTGAAGAAATCGCCCGGATGGAAGAAGACTTCACTGCCGCTTCATTGGGCATCGCCCAGATCGGATGAAGAGTTCGGCCCGGCTGGGTGAAGACAAGGTAGGGAGATCTTCAGGGGGGTAGTGTTAGGTTTTTTTAAGGGGGGTTTGGGTGGGTTTAGAATAGGGGTATGTGGGTGGTGGGTTGTAATGTTGGGGGGTGGTATTGTGTTTTTTCTTTGGGGCATGCCCCGCAAAAGGCCCTTTTAAGGGCTGGTAAGGTAAAAGAGCTTTGAACTTTTTTAATTTAGAATAGGGCAGGGAAATTTTTTTATTTTGGGGGGCTTTATTATTTTATTAGGGGGCTTAGAATAGGTGTAATTAGCTTAAAAATCTTGTAATATTTTTTTTATTTTTTTGTAATTTAGTGTTTGTTTGTTTTTGTAATTTAGTTTAGATTATTTTATTGTATTTTAGTTTAGATATTTGTAGTTTATTTAATTTATTGATAGTGTAGGTGTATTTGTAACTTAGGTTAGGATTTATTTTACAGGTAAATTGGTAATTATTTTAACTAGGTAGCTATTAAATAGTTATTAACTATTTAATAGCTATTGTACCTAGTTAAAATAAATACCAAGTTACCTGTAAAATAAATATAAACCCTAAAATAGCTGCAATATAATTATTAATTACATTGTAGCTATCTTAGGGTTTATTTTATAGGTAAGTATTTAGATTTAAATAGGAATATTTTAATTAATAATATTAATATTAATTAGATCTATTTTAATAAGAATTTAGTTATTATACTTAATATATATATTATAATAACGATATTAACTATATTAACCCTAATATAATTGGCGGCGGTGTAGGGCGATTAAATTAGGGGTTATTATTTTTAAAATAGATGGCGGCGGTGTAAGGGGATCACTTTAGGGGGTAGGTAAGGTAGATGGCGGCGGGGTAGGGGGCTCACTTTAGGGGGTAGGTAAGATAGATGGCGGCAGGGTAGGGGGCTCACTTTAGGGGGTAGGTAAGATAGATGGCGGCGGGGTAGGGGGCTCACTTTAGGGGGTAGGTAAGATAGATGGCGGCGGGGTAGGGGGCTCACTTTAGGGGGTAGGTAAGATAGATGGCGGCGGGGTAGGGGGCTCACTTTAGGGGGTAGGTAAGATAGATGGCGGCGGGGTAGGGGGCTCAGTTTAGGAGGTAGGTAAGATAGATGGCGGCTGTGTAAGGGACTCACATTAGGGCGTATGTAATGTAGCTTGCGACAGTGTAGGGGGATCACATTACTGGGTTACAGATTTAATATAGCTGGCGGCAGGGTCCGGGAGCGGCGATTTAGGGGTTAATACATTTTTTATTGTTAGGATAGTGAGGGGGGATAGCGGATAGAGGGTTAGACGTGTCGGGCTATGTTTGGGAGGCGTGTTAGACAGTACGGGAGATTTAATAACTTTAGTCAGGTTTTGTAGGCGCCGGCAGTTTCTAAAGTGCCGTAAGTCACTGGCGACTCCAGAAATTTGTACGTACGCAGATTTCTGGACATCGCTGGTTTGTCAGACTTACGGCACTTTAGCCTCTGACGGTGCGGTATATAGGATAGCTCAAGTTGCGAGCTGAAACTGCGGGCGGCGGGGGTTCCCTCGCTTGCGCCGCAAACTACGCTCTTTATCGGATCGCGCCCCATATCGGGTATCGCTTGCGTGATAACTCTTTACTTTCAACTTGTAATACGCGTGCTAACCTGCCCGTGTTAAAAGCTTACTATTAACGCAGTTGGCCGGCGAGCGAATGAAAAAGTAATTTGTAACTTTCAACGGATAGTGCAGGGTGCGCTGTCATCGCTTAGTGGTGAGTTATGTGTTGCATTCTATGAAGAAGTCCACTATTTCACCTTCGTCGACAGCTAGGATCTGAGTTTTTCGGCACACCACAAAGAAGTTTATTACATGAGGGATTTAGTGTTTACGCATTGTCGTTTCTCCAGATGTTAGTGCTCCCTAGGCTTTTCCTCAAGCACTAAAATTTTACTCTCAACTAATATGAGCGTAAAAAACGTAAGCGCTAGGTATTTCACTCTAGCGATATTAGCGCTCTATAGTGCTAACATTTTTATGCTTTACTAATCTAGGCCAAAGTTATCTGGGTTCACAACTGCAAAAATGACACGTTCTGATGAGTTAGAGGATGTCAGTAATGGCGAGAAAACAATTAGATAAATATATACCAACTCTACTATCTAAACTAGAGTCTCACTGTAAGGTGAATGTGTAAACAAGCATACAGTGGACCCCTCTCTGAATTTTTTAATAAAACAGATAGTGTCCTGAGTCCATAAGAGCTCCAATGAGAACATGTAAAAGTCTAATAATATCTGAAAAACATTGCAAATTACAATGTCCCATATAAATGGAGCAGTCAGCAAGTTCTTTACTGACAGCTGTATATGCAGCTTGCACGCTCTATTGAAGTCTATGTGTAAAGAAGTTAACTCGTTCTCTATATCCAAAGTCCTGAAGTTAGCACGAGTCGGCTTTTGCTCAAGCGCAAAATTTTACTTTCAACTAGTAATACCTGCGCTAACCTTGGCCCTGATGACACTCCCATATCCACCCCAGGCTCACATCCCCATGGTCTGCCCCTCCTGCCATGGCTCCAGTCAAAAAAAAACAAGTTTGTCACGGCCCACAAGTTTCCCCCACTTCCTGTCCCAGAAGGCCAATAACACCCTCTACCCTAAAATAAATTTTGCAGGCTCACCCCTTCCTCTTGCACAAAAAACAGAGGGGTTAAGCAGATATGTAAAGTCCCACATGGGAGCTGCAAGCATTTATTATACTCCAGATGGACAATATTTTCAGACAGGGAACCTGTCCGAACACATCCGTGGTGAGCAAGTCAACACCAGATTGTTGTGATATAGGCACCCTACAACCCAACTGCATCCATTAATCACCCCTTTAAATTGTAGCTTTCCAGCCCAAGCTGCTGCAACCCATCGGGAAATCTCCTGGTATCATGGTAGGCCAATCCGGCCTTGAGCTCCGCCCCTGTTCATGCGCAACCAATTGAACAAGCTACCGGCGTCCCTTAGATTCCGATTGGCTGATAGAATTCTATCAGCCAATAGGAATTAAGGTAGAAAAAATCCTATTGGCTGTTGCAATCAGCCAATAGGATTGAGCTTTCATCCTATTGGCTGATCCAATCAGCCAATAGGATTGAGCTTGCATTCTATTGGCTGATTGGAATAGCCAATAGAATGCGAGCTCAATCCTATTGGCTGATTGGATTAGCAAATAGGATGAAAGCTCAATCTTATTGGCTGATAGAATTCTATTAGCCAATCGGAATCTAAGGGACGTTATCTTGGATGACGTCATTTAAAGGGAAACTTCATTGTTCAGAAGGCCATTGGTAGTTTATTGTAGGCTAGGGTTTTTTTTATTTGGGGGGGGGGGGCTTTTTTATTTTCATAGGGCTCTTAGATTAGGTGTAATTAGTTTAAATATTTGATAGTTTATTTTTTATTTTGTGTAACTTAGTGTTTTTTATTTTTTGTAACTTAGTTGTTAGTTTTTTGTAACTTAGTAATATTTAATAGTAGATTTAAATAATTTGAGTAGGGTTAGGTGTTTAAATATGTAATATAGTTTAATGTAATTTTAGTATAATAGTTAGAGTAGATTAATTATTAGTTTAATATAGTTTAATGTAATTTTAGTATAATAGTTAGGGTAGGTTAATTAATAGTTTAATATAGTTTAATTTAAATCTAAAGGTAAGTTTAAATTTATTATAAGATAAGGATGAGTTAATATTTAATATAAAGTTAGCGGGTTGTTATGTTTAGGGGTTAATAGCTTAATTTAGTTTATGGCAATATGGGGGGGGCGGGTGGTTTAGGGGTTAATAGGTTTAGTAAGTGGTAGTGATGTGGGAGGCCAGAGGTTTAGGGGTTAATACATTTATTTAGTTGCAGAGGGCTCCAGGAGTGGCGGGATAGGGGTTAATAACTTTATTTGGTTGCAGAGGGCTCCGGGAGCCGAGGGATAGAGGTTAATAACTTTATTAGGGTTGCGGTGGGCTCCGGGAGTGGCAGGATAGGGGTTAATACATTTATTTAGTTGTGGAGGGGTCCGGGAGTGGCGGGATAGGGGTTAAACATTTTAGTATAGTGGCGGTGTTTAGTGACAGGATATAAATAAAGTTGGAGAAAAGCCGAATAGCAGCGACATTGATGACTAATAGTCTTTTTTATTTTATATAATTGGGGTTAATTTAGGAGGTGTTAGGTTAGGGGGCTTAGTACTTAGATTAACTATTTGCATTGTGGGGGGGGGTGGCGGTTTAGGGGTTAATTAGGTAGATTGCGTTGTGGGGGGTGGCGGATTAGGGGTTAATAGTTTAATTAGGTAAATGGCATTGTGGGGGGTTGGCGGTTTAGGGGTTAATAGTTTATTTAGGTTTGTTGCGTTGTGGGGGGTGGCGGATTAGGGGTTTAAACTTTATTAGGTACTTTGCAATGTGGGAGTTGGCGGATTAGGGGTTAATACATTTTATTTGGTTATTGCGGTGGGGATGGCGGTTGACAGGTAGATATTGTGCATGCGTTAGGTGTTAGTTAATACTTTCAGGGAGTTACGGTGCTCACATATTCAGCACAAGGCTTGCTGCTCCTGCCTATGTGTGGCAAGGTGAAATGGAGTAAAATGTCTCCATTTTCGCTGCGTAAAGTCCTTGCGCTGAATATATTATACCGATTTGCGAAGTGGCTCTATGTTAGTTTATGGGAGTAAAATTAGCGGGTGATGGGTGAAATATACGCGCCGCATTTATATGCAGTACCATATATGTGATCACTCACTTCAACTAAAAAACGGCTTTTGCGGGCGACGCCGCATATGTAATCTCGCCAATAGTTAAAACCTTTATTAAAGATGAATATTGCATAAAAAAAGTTTTTCATCTACTAGACTGCAAAGGGCTCCAATCCACTTCTATATATGTGTTCATATGTATGTACAGTATGTATGTGTTTATGTATGTATATATGTCTGTAAATACATATATACACATATAAATACATATGTACATATATATATATTTATATATCTATACATGCATATCCATCCTTAGACATGTATATCTCAATATTAAAGCTCTTCTGCTGACTTTTTTTTCCAACACCTGAGATCTGATATCTTAGAGCCCTTATAACTTTTTTGTGCTATTTTTTTTAAAAATATATTTTTTATTAGATGGTATTATTATGAGTGTAAGTGTACTTTGTAATTTTTCAATGTGTTTTGTGCCACTTTTTTGTTTCACAAAACAGTTAACCACAGCTCTGAGGACGCGGTAATCATTCTAGCGTAAATCGTGATTGCGTTTACTTTCAACTTGTAATACCAGCGCAATGTAACTAACGTGCAAACGTTCGTGAAAACCAGATATCACTTGCACCCAAGATTTGCGCTCCACTCTTAATCTGGCCCACATGTATAAATGCTGGTGCTTGGGGTATGAACAGCATATGTGTGTATGCCAATTTAATCAGCTATTACTTTTACTAGAAGTATTTTTGTATACTGCAAAAATACTTCTATTCAAAACTGAAATTCACTTAGGCAAATTTCAATTTTGACCATAATATCCCTGTAATATAAATGGAACATATAATTAGCTAGGGTCAGTAATGTAAAATGTTCGTGATCTATTATATTTTACAGTTACAATATCTTTACTAAACAAAAAAAAAGATAAAACGACTATTTTAACACTGAAAAAATATTCACTGCTGAGTCAAAAGTCTTGTTACAAACGCTTTTAAAATCCTGTTGTTGCAATCGTCTGGGGTAAATAAATCCTATAAAATACAACTGCAGTTAAACAATGGATATATTTTCCTGTCATATAGCAGTTACGCTTGTATTAAGTTTTTTTGATTCTTAGTCACATTTGATTTTTTTTCTAATACAGTTCATGTCACTTTGAACAGCTGAGTAATAACTGTGCCATCTTTTGATCATAAAATTCTTCAGATTTTTTTTGTTTTAACATATAAAATAGATTTCTCTTTTGCGCTTTTTATATTTGTTTATTTTCTTTTATACTCATTTTCTTACAAGACTTTTAACAATTAAGTGCACATCATATTTTGTTTTTTCCTAAACGGTAACAATAGAAAGGTTGATGATAAAAAGACCTAAGATCTTTTGAAGGCAGATTTTTTTTTTTTAATGATGACCCTTGGCATGCTCGGTCACATGGGAGAACTGTGAGTTGAGTTTGATGAAAATTAGTCTATTCTCATTTCAAACAGAATTTTGTTGGAGTCCTGATCAGACGACCAGCATGAAGTCCAGAGAGACAACACACATACTACTTGATTCACTCTGCAGCACTCCCCTCCTGGTAATTGTTGCATGAACATATAGTGACACTACTATGTGATGTGAGAGGTCTCGATGGATATGCTTAGGCAGTTATTCTCTGTTTAAAGATTTAAACCATCAGGGTATGGTAGCTTTGTTTGATGTGCAATGAACATAGATCTTGGAGGTAGAAGAAGGGGAAAGGGCACTACCAAATGGGATTTGCCTTTTTTTGAGTCACAGTAAGACAGGACAGGTGGACTCATCTAAGCTTTAAGAGAAGACAGATAAAAGCCAACATAAAGCAGAGGACAGGTCTTGCTGTAAGGCAAAACTAGTTCAGTGGGACAGCAATATGTTTTTAAATGCAGAATTCCCTTTAACTACAGTGCTTTATTAAATCACCAGCATGAGATTAGTTTTTCTATATTGTCAATGTTAGTGTAATATGACATTAAGTTTAAATACAGCCCGTGGCTTGTTTACAGATCATTTCTATTGAATAATTAAATGAATGTTTAAAAAAAAAAAAATGATGGATGTAATTTTCTATATGAATATTCAATTGTAGTGTTTATTTCTATTGACGTTCTTGAAATATACAGAGCAGTGACAGATATATCATTTAAAACAAAAGTAAGCCTTAATTCTATTTAAACAAAATCATTTCTTTTGTTTCTTTTGTTTATCTTAAAGGGATATGAAACCCATACATTTTCTTGTGTGATTCAGAAGAGATACCTAGGTAGACATATTGTGCACTACATGGCAGGAATAGTGCTGCCATCTAGTACTTTTAAAAATGCATAACATCCTTGCAAAACTGCTGCTTTGAAGTGCTGCAGAAATTTCCTGGCTCCTAAGCATACATCCCTGCATTTCCACAAAAGAAAAATTGATATTGGAAGCAAATGAGCTGTTGTATGTTAACCCCTTAATGACCACAACATACCCTGTACATCGCTGGTCATTAAAGGTACAGTCTAGGCCAAAATAAACTTTCATGATTCAGATAGAGCATGTAATTTTAAACAATTTTCCAATTTACTTTTATCACCAATTTTGCTTTGTTCACTTGGTATTCTTAGTTGAAAGCTTAACCTAGGAGGTTCATCTGCTAATTTCTTAGACCTTGAAGGCCACCTCTTTTCAGAATGCACTTTAACAGTTTTTCACCACTAGAGGGTGTTAGTTCACGTATTTCATATAGATAACACTGTGCTCGTGCACGTGAAGTTATCTGGGAGCAGGCACTGATTGGCTAAACTGCAAGTCTGTCAAAAGAACTGAAATAAAGGCGCCGTTTGCAGAGGCTTAGATACAAGATAATCACAGAGGTTAAAAGTATATTAATATAACTGTGTTGGTTATGCAAAACTGGGTAATAAAGGGATTATCTATCTTTTAAAACAATAAAAATTCTGGTGTAGACTGTCCCTTTAAGGGATTGTCTGGGTATAATAGCGCGCTATTAGACCGTCCCCTGCAGGCTTGCTAAAATAGTGCGGTCTCACCACTGGTCATTAAGGGGTTAACTGGCTTCTATACATAAAATGTACGGGCTATTATTTACACATATACTATCTTGCTTTGTTTTTAGGACAACAGTTGTGGCCATTATAGACAGTCGGGATGTATCACACAAGACTTCCTTTGGTTTCTGCTGGGTCATCTATTTTTAGATGGGTTTTTTTTCATGATTGTGACCTCTCCAGGGAAAGTGCACATTTCTACACATATATCTTGTACATTTTTCTTTTCCCTTAAGTGAAAAGGACACATATTTACCAGGTGCAATAAAATGAGAAATGAACATGAAATGCAATATTACTAAACACAAAGGAATAAAAGTATTGCAGCTGTAGGAAGTCAATCAAGAGACTTCTTAGTGTGATGCTAAAACTGATGCAAATAGACAATTTGGTTTGTTCTCTGTTTATCCTTTGTTGAAGAATAAATCTAGGTAGGCTGATAGGAGCTTAGGAGCATGCATGTGTCTTTAGCATTATATGTCAGCAGTGTTACATAGTTGCAAACATTGCTGCCAGATGGTTAAAAAAAACATATGCACGCTCCTAAAGCTCACCTAGGATTACTCTTTAACAAAGGATGCCAAAAGCAAAAATTTGTAATAGAAGTAAATTGGAAAATTGTTTATAATTTCATGCTCTATCCTATCAATTTAAGTTTAGTTTTTACCTTACTGTCCCTTTAATTTAAAGATTTGCCTTAAAAAAATGTATATATTTTGATAACAAAATGCAAATTCTAAAAAGTTAAAAAAATAAAAAATAAATATATTCTTATAAGTTTTGAATACAACAGTGAAATTGGCTGAACATTTGGATTTAAAGGGATATTTTACACTAAATACATTTTATTGTATTGAGGTTACTCCCGTCTCTCTCTCTAGTCATAGGTGCTCCCATGTCGAAATCTATCCATCACTACATTCTTGTGCGGATGTTTTTATGTGCAGCAACTCTCCTTCAGATACCTGCCATGTAACCTAAGTTCCAAAATGGCGGCATCCATGATTAAAGGGAGGTGCATGAAACGTATATAGGGGCCTATCGATCAAGCTCCGAATGGAAACAGCAGTTATGAAGCAGCGGTCACAAAGACCGCTGCTCCATAACCTGTCCACCTGCTCTGAGCAGGCGGACAGACATCGCCGGAATTAAACCCGATCGAGTACGATCGGGTTGATTGACACCCCCTGCTGGCGGCTGATAGGCCTCGAGTCTGCAGGGGGCGGCATTGCACAAGCAGCTCTTGTGAGCTGCTGGTGCAATGCTGAATACGGAGAGCGTATTGCTCTCCGTATTCAGAGAGGTCTGGTGGACCTGATCCGCACTGTTGGATCAGGCCTGCCAGACCTTGTTAAATAGAGGCCATAGTGTTTATTGTCACTTTAAGATAGGGTCTATGGTCTGTTGAAGATGATGTTACTTTGGAAACACAGTAGTTGTATTCCAGCAGATTTCTTGCATACTTTTATTATGTGCTTGTTGTTAAGGGAACATAACAAATCTAAATTCAACATTCATGATTCAAATAAAGCATGATATTGGTTAACCAGATGTCCCTTTTATACTGACTTTGGCTTTATTTGAAGCCTAACTAGACTCAGTAATCAAGAATTCATGCAGAAAACA
Organism: Bombina bombina; assembly: GCF_027579735.1. Lineage (NCBI taxonomy): Eukaryota > Metazoa > Chordata > Amphibia > Anura > Bombinatoridae > Bombina > Bombina bombina. The sequence continues at coordinate 44,736,174 of NC_069508.1, forward strand.
GACTACAACATACCCTGAAAAGGACTGAGTCTGTACAAACGTGTACACTTACCTTATAGTAATTATGAGTGCATTTTTGTGACTTTGCAGATTGCTCATTTTTACTCGATTGCTGCATTATATTGGCCAGCTGTTCCCCTCTCTATATGTAATTCCATAAGGACCTCTTACAACTGTGCACTGGGGAAGACCACTAGCTGTTTCAAGTGGCACCAGTTGCTACCAAGTGGCAGACCTTCCCTTTCATCAGTCAGTTGAGGTTGACTATATGAGTACATTACCAACAACATTAGGGGTGACACACACACATTTTGTACGCAATATAGTATTTATCATTACTACAATCACTTTTCTACCAGTGCAATAAGAACATTTTATAATTAGAGTATTTACTTACTGCTATTTGTTCTACTAAGAAAATTGCAAGGAGAATTTTGCTGCAGTGTACTCCTATATTAATTACTAAAATGATTACTGAAAGTGCTCACGTTAAAGAATTGCTGTACTCATTTTTCTCTTTGGGGTGTTTCTGCAGAAGATTACACCTTCTAACATGTATCAGGTTGAAGTATCAAGATAGAGTGAAAATATAGAGTGCTAGTAAGAACTTATTGTACCCAGCTATGGGTAAAGCCCAATGTAATATAATTCCCCCATATACACTATTTTTTTTTGCCTTTGCCTAGGGGGTTCAAGGAAGGAGTGCTGACGATCCTCTGGCATCCACCCCAAGTGAACCTTGGGGAATGAGGTTTACAAGGGGGGCTTCACCCCCATTGAACCCCCCAGGTGGAGGCAAAAAAAGATAGTTAAAATGTGTGAATTACAGTGCATCGTATATATGTTTGATGCAGTGACTCAATGCACTCTGAGGAGATTTATCATGTTACATCTGGCTTTACCCACAGCCGCTTGGGTAATGTCAGGTTTACCCAGGAAATGCTAGGATTAGCCAATTTTTTACTTTACCCACAACATATACATTAACATCACATTAAGGCCTAAATCTGAAACAAGCTACTAAAAATTCACTGTTATTCTAAATACCTTTATAATACCATCACTATTTTTTCAAGTCTATGCTCTATTTTACTAAGTAATAACAATTATTTCATCTTATTATAATGACCAACCGTTCAGGAGCATCTAAACACTGCAGCAGAAAGCAGTTATCTAATATATATATATACAGTATCTCAAAAAAGTGAGTACACCCCTCACATTTTTGTAAATATTTTACTATACCTTTTTATGTGACAACAATGAAGAAATGACACTTTGCTACAATGTAAAGTAGTGAAAGCACAGCCTTTATAACAGTGTAAATTTTATCTCCCCTCAAAATAACTCAACACACAGCCATTAATGTCTAAACCATTGGCAACAAAAGTGAGTACACCCCTAAGTGGAAATGTCCAAATTGGGCCCAATTAGCCATTTTCCTTCCACAGTGTCAAGTGACTCGTTAGTGTTACAAGGTCTCAGGTGTGAATAGGGAGCAGGTATGTTAAATTTGGTGTTATCGCTCTCACACTCTCTCATACTGGTCATTGGAAGTTCAACGGCACCTCATGGTAAAGAACTCTCTGAGGATCTGAAAAAAAGAATTGTTGCTCTACATAAAGATGGCCTAGGCTATAAGAAGATTGCCAAGACCCTGGAACTGAGCTGCAGCATGGTGGGCAAGAGCATACAGAGGTTTCACAGGACAGGTTCCACTCAGAACAAATAAGTTAAGTGCAGGTGCTCAGTATCATATCCAAAATAAATAGACGTATGAGTGCTGCCAGCATTGCTGCAGAGGTTGAAAGGGTGGGGGGTCAGCCTGTCAGTGCTCAGACCATACGCAGCACACTGCATCAAATTGATCTGCATGGCTGTCATCCTAGAAGGAAGCCTCTTCTAAAGATGATGCACAAGAAAGTCTGCAATCAGTTTGCTAAAGACAAGCAGACTAAGGACATGGATTACTGGAACCATGTCCTGTGGTCCAATGAGACCAAAATAAAGTTATTTGGTTCAGATGGTGTCAAGCGTATGTGGTGACAACCAAGTGAGGAGTACAAAGACAAGTGTGTCTTCCCTACAGTCAATCATGGTGGTGGGAGTGTCATGGTCTGGGCCTGCATGAGTGCTGCCGGCACTCGGGAGCTACAGTTCATTGAGGGAACCATGGATGCCAACATGTACTGTGACATTCTAAAGCAGAGCATGATCCCCTCCCTTCAGAGACTGGGCCACTGGGCAGTATTCTAACATGATAACGACCCCAAACACACCTCCAAGACGACCACTGCCTTGCTAAAGAAGCTGCGGGTAAAGGTGATGGATTGGCCAAACATGTCTCCAGATTCAAACCCTATTGAGCATCTGTGGGGCATCCTCAAACGGAAGGTGGGGGAGCGCAAGGTCTCTAATATCCACCAGATCTGTGATGTTGTCATGGAGGAGTGGAAAAGGACTCCAGTGGCAACCTGTGAAGATCTGGTGAACCCCATGCCCAAGAGGGTTAAGGCAGTGCTGGAAAATAATGGTGGCCACGCAAAATATTGACACTTTGGGCCCAATTTGGACATTTCCACTTAGCGGTGTACTCACTTTTGTTGCCAACGGTTTAGACATTAATGGCTGTGTGTTCAGTTATTTTGAGGTGACAGCAAATTTACACTGGAATACAGGCTGTACATTTACTACTTTACATTGTAGCAAAGTGTCATTTCTTCAGTGTTGTCACATGAAAAGATATAATAAAATATTTACAAAAATGTGAGGGGTGTACTCACTTTTGTGAGAAACTGTATATTCATGTGTGTGTGTGTTTGAAGGTAATATTTATAGGTAATTAATGCTATTTGCTCTATATAAGTATTTAGATACTTCTAGGTCTGAGTTGGGATTTAAAAGTAAAAAGAGTAAAATATTCACAAGAATCAGCCTTTGAAAATGTTTATCTCTATTAATATTTTGACTGCTAAAAACAAAGCAGTGGGGGTGTAATGGTTAGCTGTTAAATGTCGCCCTACAACTTACACATACAAAAGATAGATGGGTAGCAAAGCAGTAAATGAATAGCTAGAAAAAGATGACAAACTTGTCACTTCCACACAACATTTGTCACTGGTTCTACCACCCACCCTCTTTTGCATCCTAAATTGTGTGGCCTCTGCTCCTTTTGTATCAGTTGACTTAACTTTTTTCATGATTATGAGTGGAGCATAAAATATTGCTTACGCAAGTGCAATATTTGCGCTCCACTCCGTAATACCAGCACACGCAGATGTGACCTTGCATTCACATTTCACGGTGGAAGCTTTGCACTCGCGAGAGCATGCTTCCAAAAGCTCCAAAGGGAGCCTCGTTCTGATACCATCAGACACGGCTGAGAACTAGCGCAGTGAAGGGGGTAGGTCCACACAGTGATGGGCAGCAAATATTAAATATATATGTATATGTTTATATCTGTATATGCACATATAAGCACATAAATAGATATGTGTATAAGCATATACATATATATTTACAGAGAACACACAGTCCCTATAGACCGCTATGTAATGGCACTTTTTAGTGCCGTTTGTTTTCTAATACCCCCACACACGCTCAATTAAAGCCCTAAAAACTGCTTTGTGCAGGTTTTGTTTTGTTTTTAAATAAAAATGTTGATATTTTTGTGTTTTAAAAACCCGCACTATACTTAATTTAGGGGGCAATTTGGGCACATTTTGAAAATTAACCAAAGATCTGATCTCTGGTTAATTTTCAGAGCTCTAATTGCTACTGCAAGCTCACGGTAGCAATAACCAGCTACTTGTAATGGCTGATTATTTATTGTGCGCCCATAAATAGGCAAATTTGCCTGTATACAAGCACGCAATTAATTAGGGCTCCACTTGTAATCTAGCCTTTTGTGTTTATGTCATCAGCTTTGTTCACCACCTGTTTGTGAAATTTCCATTTCCGTGGATGCAATTACTCTTCTGCCCATATTGCGGTTTCCTGACTACTTGCAATGAATCCTTAGTTCCCTCCAGCCCTATGAATTTGTTCCTCCCCTGGTTTGAATTTGACTCTCTGAGAGACTGACAACACCTCTTCATAACTGTCTATTTACTAACATAGTCAAGGTTTGCCACCTTATTAACTGTAACACCTGTGGGTGTCCAGAGCTGGACTGGGTATAAAAAGCATACTGGTCATTGGAAGTTCAACATGGCACCTCATGGCAAAGAACTCTCTGAGGATCTGAAAAAAAGAATTGTTGCTCTACATAAAGATGGCCTAGGCTATAAGAAGATTGCCAAGACCCTGGAACTGAGCTGCAGCATGGTGGGCAAGAGCATACAGCGGTTTCACAGGACAGGTTCCACTCAGAACAAATAAGTTAAGTGCAGGTGCTCAGTATCATATCCAAAATAAATAGACGTATGAGTGCTGCCAGCATTGCTGCAGAGGTTGAAAGGGTGGGGGGTCAGCCTGTCAGTGCTCAGACCATACGCAGCACACTGCATCAAATTGATCTGCATGGCTGTCATCCTAGAAGGAAGCCTCTTCTAAAGATGATGCACAAGAAAGTCTGCAATCAGTTTGCTAAAGACAAGCAGACTAAGGACATGGATTACTGGAACCATGTCCTGTGGTTCGATGAGACCAAAATAAAGTTATTTGGTTCAGTTGGTGTCAAGCGTATGTGGCGACAACCAAGTGAGGAGTACAAAGACAAGTGTGTCTTCCCTACAGTCAATCATGGTGGTGGGAGTGTCATGGTCTGGGCCTGCATGAGTGCTGCCGGCACTCGGGAGCTACAGTTCATTGAGGGAACCATGGATGCCAACATGTACTGTGACATTCTAAAGCAGAGCATGATCCCCTCCCTTCAGAGACTGGGCCACTGGGCAGTATTCTAACATGATAACGACCCCAAACACACCTCTAAGACGACCACTGCCTTGCTAAAGAAGCTGCGGGTAAAGGTGATGGATTGGCCAAACATGTCTCCAGATTCAAACCCTATTGAGCATCTGTGGGGCATCCTCAAACGGAAGGTGGGGGAGCGCAAGGTCTCTAATATCCACCAGATCTGTGATGTTGTCATGGAGGAGTGGAAAAGCACTCCAGTGACAACCTGTGAAGATCTGGTGAACCCCATGCCCAAGAGGGTTAAGGCAGTGCTGGAAAATAATGGTGGTCACGCAAAATATTGACACTTGTAACATTGACATTTATATTTATCCTGTAACACTTAAATCCTGTATTGTTATTTCACCTGTATAACCTCAATAAAAAAAAAAAAAAAAAATATTGACACTTTGGGCCCAATTTGGACATTTCCACTTAGCGGTGTACTCACTTTTGTTGCCAACGGTTTAGACATTAATGGCTGTGTGTTCAGTTATTTTGAGGTGACAGCAAATTTACACTGGAATACAGGCTGTACATTTACTACTTTACATTGTAGCAAAGTGTCATTTCTTCAGTGTTGTCACATGAAAAGATATGATAAAATATTTACAAAAATGTGAGGGGTGTACTCACTTTTGTGAGAAACTGTATATTCATGTGTGTGTGTTTGAAGGTAATATTTATAGGTAATTAATGCTATTTGCTCTATATAAGTATTTAGATACTTCTAGGTCTGAGTTGGGATTTAAAAGTAAAAAGAGTAAAATATTCACAAGAATCAGCCTTTGAAAATGTTTATCTCTATTAATATTTTGACTGCTAAAAACAAAGCAGTGGGGGTGTAATGGTTAGCTGTTAAATGTCGCCCTACAACTTACACATACAAAAGATAGATGGGTAGCAAAGCAGTAAATGAATAGCTAGAAAAAGATGACAAACTTGTCACTTCCACACAACATTTGTCACTGGTTCTACCACCCACCCTCTTTTGCATCCTAAATTGTGTGGCCTCTGCTCCTTTTGTATCAGTTGACTTAACTTTTTTCATGATTATGAGTGGAGCATAAAATATTGCTTACGCAAGTGCAATATTTGCGCTCCACTCCGTAATACCAGCACACGCAGATGTGACCTTGCATTCACATTTCACGGTGGAAGCTTTGCACTCGCGAGAGCATGCTTCCAAAAGCTCCAAAGGGAGCCTCGTTCTGATACCATCAGACACGGCTGAGAACTAGCGCAGTGAAGGGGGTAGGTCCACACAGTGATGGGCAGCAAATATTAAATATATATGTATATGTTTATATCTGTATATGCACATATAAGCACATAAATAGATATGTGTATAAGCATATACATATATATTTACAGAGAACACACAGTCCCTATAGACCGCTATGTAAAGGCACTTTTTAGTGCCGTTTGTTTTCTAATACCCCCACACACGCTCAATTAAAGCCCTAAAAACTGCTTTGTGCAGGTTTTGTTTTGTTTTTAAATAAAAATGTTGATATTTTTGTGTTTTAAAAACCCACACTATACTTAATTTAGGGGGCAATTTGGGCACATTTTGAAAATTAACCAGAGATCTGATCTCTGGTTAATTTTCAGAGCTCTAATTGCTACTGCAAGCTCACGGTAGCAATAACCAGCTACTTGTAATGGCTGATTATTTATTGTGCGCCCATAAATAGGCAAATTTGCCTGTATACAAGCACGCAATTAATTAGGGCTCCACTTGTAATCTAGCCTTTTGTGTTTATGTCATCAGCTTTGTTCACCACCTGTTGGTGAAATTTCCATTTCCGTGGATGCAATTACTCTTCTGCCCATATTGCGGTTTCCTGACTACTTGCAATGAATCCTTAGTTCCCTCCAGCCCTATGAATTTGTGCCTCCCCTGGTTTGAATTTGACTCTCTGAGAGACTGACAACACCTCTTCATAACTGTCTATTTACTAACATAGTCAAGGTTTGCCACCTTATTAACTGTAACACCTGTGGGTGTCCAGAGCTGGACTGGGTATAAAAAGCAGCCCTGGAAAAATATGATGACCAGCCCTATTTTCTGTTGAGTGGGTAGAAAGCACATGCCCATTTTTTTCTGAAAGGGGATTACTGGAACACTCCTTCCCCAATATTTTTCAGAATTAAATTACTTTGTATTAAATAAAAATGTCAGAATGATGTTATATAGCAACCGTATAACCCAATTGCAACCATTAATCACCCCTTTAAATTGTAGCTTTCCAGCCCTAGCTGCTGCAGCCCACCGGGAAATCTCCTGGTATACTGGTAGGTCAATCCGGCCCTGTGGGTATCCAAGGCTTTATCCATAGCACTTGAATAGTGTCCATAGACAAAATTCAGCTTTTGGATACTTCACTTGGACTGAAGATTGCTATTCTACCTGACAATGGACTAGATTGTAACTAACAGAGCAAAGTCTATGCATTATCTCTGTTACTCACTAAATTTTTAACACAATATTGTTCCCATGGCAATTATCTAGTTCTATCCATATATAAAAATATGTATTATAGAAAACAACAAAGCATATAAATAAATGTACCCATTGGGATAAGTTTGAAATGTTCTTCCAGGGAAAAACAATTGCAAGGTTTACTCAAGATACTTTGAAACAAACTCTGACCTCTTCTTGCAAATTCTACAACTGACCTCAAGGCAGATATATCCGTTTTGAATAAAAGATCATAAAGTTGGAATTTCAAAACCATCACCTTGTTGAATATCCGCTCTAATTTGATGATAATTATTTTGTCAATTTTCAATGTGGCTTTTTGGAAAAGGATGGAAAATAAATATAGATGTTTTCAGTTCTGACCCAACAAGATCTGAATCTAAAATAAAGGATTTAGTCTTGATCTTCCGATGATGTGAGAATAAATGCTCTGGTAAATGTTAACTTAATGCTTTGAATAACTCAGTAAAGAAGGGTTTAGGCTGTAATGGCTTTAAATGTCAATTTATTTAATAATCAGTGTGTGCTGTACAAATATGATTTGCAGAAAGGGATTTGTGCAGCACCAATTTTAAATAAATCAATGCATTCAGAGTGTTCTTAAGTCATTTTTTGTTCGAAATCAATTTTCTAAAAGGATAAAAGTAAATTCAGGCTGCAATAGTGCATCTTGTTTTCATATTATTTTTATGACCTGCAAGTTAAATATCCCAACTGGGAAAGCTAATAATGTTATTCTTTTGCAGACATCAATGTGTTTTTTTTTCCTTATTGCATTCCATCAGCTCAGTGTTGGGTATAATATGTTCATCTAATTAAACAGTAGATTGCACTTTTATTGAGTATAAATAAACAGAGAAAAAAACAAATGTTGAAAATTATGTTTCTTTTTTCACCACCGATAATGAATTTATATGTGTGTTTTGTTATCACCTTTTTGCCCATATTACCCTTAATTAGTTCTTGGGATGCAGCCATGCGTGAGATACTAACCAGTCATATGATAATAAGAGCAAAAAGAATCCAGGTATGATTACATTGTGAATTGACTTATACGCTATGGTTAAAAAAAAGCAGCTGCGTACTAAGGGAAAGTGGCACAGTAATTTTTTTTTTGCGTAAGCGAAAACTCCGCTTGGATTTTCATTTTTGTGCTTGCGGGTTTGCGTTCGTATTACAAGCTAAATAAAAAAATATTTTGTGCTAGTGTTAACCCGAATAGCGCAAAAAGCAAACAAGTTTTCGCGTTTGCGTGCATGTATTCCCTGTAGAGATCAATAGAGAAAAAAAAGTTGGGGGGAAAAAAACAACAACCGAGATTGCGCAAACTCCAATGCCTTTATCGCATTCCCCATAGAAGTCAATGGGGGGAAAAAAACATAGCATATTTGCATTAGTAAATTTGAAATATTTACAATAAATACATAAGCTAAAATCTTTACTAAATATGAATATTGCATAAATCTGTTCTATCATGTTTTTATCTGCTTAATGGCAAAGGGCTATAATGCACTTATATATATGTTTATAGGTGAGTACATATATATTTATGTTGTATATGTGTATATATTACTGTAAATACACATATAAATACATTAATATGTATGTACACATATATAAACATTTATATACACATACAAATACATCTTTAGCAATCTGTATGTATCTTTATGTTAAAGTCCTTTGTCTGCCTTTGTTTCTCTAACACCCAAGATCTCATATTTTTGAGCCCTTATAATTTTTTTGTGCAATATTTTTTAAAATAATTTTTATTAGACAGTGTTAATATGAGTGTAACTGTACCTTTAATGTATTTTTGAAGCGTTTTGGGCAACTTTTTAGTTTCGGAAAACAGTAAACCACAGCTCCGAGATTGCGGAAAGGATTTAAGCGTAAGGGCGATTTTGCTCCACTTGTAATATCAGCTAAATGAAAATGGCTTGCAAAAACACCATTGCGCTAGCGCAAAACCATTTGTACCTCATTTGTAATCTGGCCCCAAATGAATATAAAATTGAAAGCAATATACTAAACTCTCTTTCATCTCAGAGATGGCAGAATTAAAGGGACAGTTTACACCAGAATTTGTATTGTTTAAAAAGATAGATAATTCCTTTATTACAAATTCCCCAGTTTTGCATATTCAACACAGTTATAATGATACACTTTTTACCTCTGTAATTACCTAGTATCTATGCCTCTGAAAACTGCCCCCTTATTTCAATTCTTTTGACAGACTTGCATTTTAGCCAATCTGTGCTGACTCCTAAATAACTCCACGGGAGTGAGCATAATTATATTTATATGACACACATGAACTAGTACTGTCTAACTGTGAGGCGGTTTTCAACGGTTTAGAAATCAGTTTGAGCCTACCTAGGTTTAGCTTTTCAAAAATACCACCAAGGTACAAAGCAAATTTGATGATAAAAGTAAATTGGAAAGTTGTTTAAAATTGCATGCCCTAGCTGAATAATGAAAGTTTAATTTTCACTAGACTGTCCCTTTAAATCACAGTAATTTGTCTGGCATTATTGACAAGTCCTATTCTACTACGATTGGCTGTGAAGAGCAGGGGGCAGGGCTGTACACGCATTTGCTCGTGCAATATTAAATGCCGACAATAGATGTTGCTCACTTGCCCAAAACCCGGGTGGACAGGTTCCTTAGCTGGGAATCTTGTCCACCTTGCAATATAGATAGATAGATAGATAGATAGATAGATAGATAGATAGATAGATAGATAGATGCCTATCTAGGTCACCATTTATGAATCTCAAGGTGGACAAGATTCCAAGCTAAGAGATCTGTCCATTCGGGTTTTGGGCAAGTGAGCAACATTAGCTGTCCGCATTGAATATTGCACAAGCAAATGCTTAAACAGAGTAGTGAGCGATGTAACAGATGATAGGTCATTTTTATGCACTATGAGCTTCAGCCCTGCTCTCTGCGTTTGCATGGTCTACCACTTTGTTGCTGGAGTGTTGCTGTTCCTAGCAGATTCACCTTCACAATAATAGCCCTTATAGACCCAGTTTCTATTGAGGTGGTAAAGTTTGGAAACTGGTGATAAAAACATTTATCTCCATTAAAGTCTATGAAGATTTTTTATTTTTTTTACCACCAGTTTCCAATCTTTACCACCTAAATTGAAACTAGACCATAGTTGGCCAGGGCATATCTAGTAGGGCAGATTTTTTTTTTTTTACCCAGGCCAGGAGCTAGGTGTGGAATCTTGATGGCCATCATATGGGTCTAAGTAACCAGAGGCAGAGTACCAGGGGCAGTCCCTGGAAAGAGTTAAGTATTTACTTTTTTAAACCCTAATCAGAACTGTCCAACCAAATATGGGAGAGTTCGTAGCACTGTTTTTATTACTACTAATTTACTAGACGCATATTTTTTGTATTGTAATAATGTGCCATCCTCTAAATCTCCCAAAGCTTTATTTTGTTTGCGTAATCCACAGTAGAAAAGAAGAAAATAATGAAACATAAAAATAGACACTACAGGAGGTCTAACACATTTCGCGCTAAACACAAGAGTTTACTTATTGACTTACACTAGGCAGAGCAGGTCCTATAAAATTCAATTATTTTTTTTCCATTGTGTTCCCAACTTTTAGTACATTGGTAGATCTACGTAAATACAAATATAACTTAGAGCTTCAAAGAAACTATTGTTTTTATTCTTATGAGTCTAACAACATCTTTGCGTTATGACATCTTATACATTTTGTAGAAAACCTTAAATTCTTACTTACAGAGGACTGGCTTCCTAACTTGTTTATAACTACATTTTCAGTGAATACAAATCCATTATTTATTTGCAAACAACTTAATGACTGCTTTGGCAGTCTGTGATCTAATTTTAACACAGATGACACATTTGATTCCTTAGGGACAATTTTAGGATTTCTAACTCTTTGTTCTTTCAATCAGTCTAATTGATAAAAGCGGACTGAATTGTTCTTTAGCACAGACAACTTATGTGTGATCAGTATGCGTCTAAGTTTCTGTGCTCTCATCTTTAGCATCCCTTTCGTGTTGTTTTATAATTAGGGAAGCATACTGACGGATTTTAAACAGATCTGTCGCAGATCAAAAACTGTCATTTACAGACTGTTTTGCTTTTTTTTTTTTTTTTTTTGCATTAAGGGCTTTCTGAATGTTATCTTAAAATGTACATAGCTGCATAAAATATCATTTGAATTTGTTCTCATTGTGTACAGTAAGGGAACAAAAGCCCAGATTATTGTTTAGTAACTTGACAATAAAAAAACACAACAATGAAATAGTACATTTTGAGCATTGTAAAAAAAAAAAGGCATGATATTAAAGGGACATAAAACAAGTTGGGATAGAGAAAAATATAATAATATGTACTTTAATTATCTTTACCTACAAATTTATACTGCAGTGCCTCGCCATTAACCCTTTCTTTTAAGTTTCCGAATTGTAAAGCTCTAATTCCCACACACATTTCCTGCTACGGCTGTATCGATATCTATTGTTGCTTTGGTAGAATGCAAAAATGCATAGGGAAAATCAGCTGGAGCATGCCTAGAAGCTGTGAACTCAGTTGAAATACAATGCCTGTGTCTAAACACTGATGAGGGGGGTGGAGTAGACTGTTCCAGGCAGCATGGCTATTTAAGTATTTTTTAATATTTTTGAAAAATGTTTTAAAATACTTTGCCAGCAATTTTTAAACAATTTGTTTTATTCAAACTATTTTTACTTAATTAGCCCTTTTAGTATATGCACAGATCTCAGCATGTTTTATGGCACTTTAAAGTACAGTAATCAGGGCAAACAAAATGAAGATACTTGTTATTTTATATCTCTTGTTTTTAAACCGAACCGTAAAATCCCCAAAGCCTTTCTAGTCTAAATTTCCTTATTCTGCTTTGAACAGACTACACAGATTTTGTTGACTAATTGAGATCAATCCCAGTTGTAAATCGCAAAGGCAATTTTACAACATTAATTAAGCTACCATAGGGAGCTATTTATCAATTAACACTTGTTACAAATTATTAGTAATTATATGGACTTGGCGTGTATAGCAGGGAGAAAAAAACAAGCCTATATGTTATTTTTTTGTTATGGGAACTGACTGAAATTTTAATGCATTATCAGGGACATATTTAGAATATATAGCAGATGCTAAGATCATAGAAAATTAATTACCAGATTGCACTTGTGCCAGTTCGTTACTCAAACACTTGGAAGCCAAAACAAGTTTCTGTGCAACATTTAATAAACAACTTTCTTTTTGATATTAACTTTTATTGTTATTAACTTTATTTTAATATTTAGATTTTTGTTATTTTGCGCTAGTATACAAAGAAAATATTAATCATTATGATAATGTAAGAATATTCATTTGATTGAACACTCTCCAACATGGCTAGAATAGACTGCTCAGAAAACAAAGTTAAGTTGACAGGTGAGTAGACAGATTAAGGAATTTATAAGGCATAACTATGAAAAAGATCTCATAGATTTTCATTGCTTCAACAGTTTTTAAACAAGCAGATAATTAATTGTATTGTCACCAAAACAGATGTGAAACCTCCTATTGGAGTTAAGCAGTTGGATGTTAATCTCCAAAATCACTGCCAAATGTATTTCAAACTAAAAAGCCATGAAGAATGTTAAAGAGCCAGGTATATACATTTAGGATCAGAAAGATGTATGTAGAATAATCTAAAAGGCAATGAACCACAAGTAAAATAATTTAATAGCTCCCTGGATTTGTCACACCTTGTGCCTCGGTGTCCTCATCTGATATGGAAGTTACAAAATAGATACCAGGAATATACATAAAATAGTGTGCTTTATGAGACCGCTGAAGCTGGAGAAGCTGGTAAGGCTGGTGAAGTAGTACAGGCTGGTGAGGCTGGAGAAGGTGTATTGAGGCTAGTGTTGTCAGTGAAGATGGAAAGGCTGGAGAGATAGATGAAGTTGGAGAGGCTGGTGGGGCCATTGAAGCTGGGGAGGCTGAAGAAGCTAGAGAGGTTTGTGAGACCAGTGAAGCTGAAGAAGCAGGAGAGACTGTTGAAGAAGGAGGGACTGGTGAGGCTGTTTAAACTAGAGAAGCAGGAGAGACTGTTGAAGCTGGAGAGACTGGTGAGGCCATTGAAGCTCGAGACTCTTATGAGCCCGGTGAAGTTGGAGAAACTGGTAAGACCGGTAAAGCTGGAATGCCTGATTAAAAAGGTGAAGCTGGAAAGACTGGCGAGACAGGTGAATACATGTGAAGCTGCACAGGCTGGTAAGATAGGTGAGCAGGACAGGCTTTTGTGACAGGTGAAACTGGACAGGCTGGTGAGATAGATGAATCTAACAGGCTGGAGGGTCAGGTGGAACTGTGCAGGCTGGTAAGATAGATAAAGATAGACAGGCTTTTAAGGCATGTGAAACTGGACAGTCTGAAGCTGGAAGGCTAATGAGACAGGTGAAGCAGGACAGGCTGGTAAGACAGGTGAAGCTGGAAGGCTGATGAGATAGGTGAAGCTGGGCAAGCTGTTGATATAAGTAAATCTGGACAGACTGCTGAGATAGGTGAAGCTGAAAGGCTGATGAGATAAGTAAATCTGGGCAGGCTGATGAGATAGGTAAAGCTGGAAGGTTGGTAAGATAAGAAAGTTGGACAATTTGGTAAGATAGGTGAAGCGTGAAGGCTGACAAGACAGGTGAAGCTTGACAGGCTGATAAGATAGATGAAGCTGGAAGACTGATGAGACAGGTGAAGCTTAACAGGCAGATAAGATAGATGAAGCTGCAAGACTGATAAGAAAGGTGAAGCTGGACAGGCTGGTAATACAGATGAAGCTGGAAGGCTTGTGAAAAAGGTGAAGCTGGAAGGCTGATAAGATAGGTGAAGCTGGACAGTCTGGTGAGATGTTCACCTAAGTAAATCTGGAAAGGCTGGTGAGTTAGGTGAAGCTGGGCAGTCTGGTGAGATAAGTAAATCTGGACAGACTGGTAAGTTATGTGAAGCTGGAAGGCTGGTAAGATAAGAAAGTTGGACAAGCTTGTAAGATAAGTGAAACTCAAAGGCTGACGAGACGTGAAGCTGAACAGGCTGGTGAGACAGGTGAAGCTGAACAGGCTGGTGAGACAGGTGAAGCTGGACAGGCTGGTGAGATAAGTAAATCTGGACAGGCTTGTGAGTTATGTGAAGCTGGAAGGCTAGTAAGGTAGGTGAAGCTGAATAGGTGTCATGAATTATTCACAGACCTAATTCTTTAACCTATCCTTTGCCACTTATGTTCTTGCACACTCTAAATTGCTCCTCCTCTCTAGGCTGCTTTTTAAGTTCCACATGTTTCCTTACCAAATTGCTTGGTTATTCGATCCAGCTCTCCACCTCCTCCCAACCTACCCTTGCAACTCTGTGTGATTGACCGTTAGAAAGACACTGCAGCTGTCAGGAGCGGAACTATCAATGCAGTAACGTCACACGCCATCTCGCACGCCTCCTGTTTCAACCGACAGAGCTACAGCTAGCAGCTCAGATACCGGACCGCTTCCAGCTCAGGAGGATTACAATCACTAGCGCTCCTCATACAGATTGAATATCGGTAAGTTCCGATCCTCAGGCTTAAGCAAGCTTCTTACCGGATATCTCTTACCCTTGCAGAATAACTGCCAATATAAGTTCTCAAGTCCTGCTATGTGATCACAATGCTTGTTGAATGTTAACACATCAATTGCCAGTTTACCTGCCACACTATACACTTGTCAGTGACATAGATTTAGTTAGCAGCCTGTAACTAAAAAATCTTACTGATACTTGTTCTCCTGCATATTGTCTATCAGACATTTATTTTAACACTCTGCATACTGATGCTTGTTCTCTTGCATATTGTCTATCAGACATTTATTACAAGATCCCTTTATATTGTGCAATTGCCTTTTATTATTTATTTGGAACCAGAATAGCAATACTGAGTAGAGCTGGTTGCTCACTGGTCTCAGCCATTGTTAAAACTGATCCTTACATTAATGTGTGCGGTATCCACTGATTCTGTGTTCTTGCTGCCTCCTTACCTCTATTGCAGAATCAATGATACACTCACAGCATTTCTATCTGCAGTTGTGGTCCTAAACTACCTTCTCTCCTTTACAGGGAAGTTAATTCCTATAACAAGCTGACATTTATAACCAAGCCTAATATAATGGACCCAGCAGCCCTACTAATTCATGTAGAAAAGTTAACACAAACTGTAGACAACCTCACTAAGGGGTTGAGTGCTCTACAGTTAGAAAACACTGCACTAAAACAATACATCAATGATAAAATTGATACTATTTCCACACGTATTGGCTCCTATGAACCCCAACCTAATCCCCCACAAGCATTTAGTGGACAAAGAACAGAGTTTAGGGAATTTAGAAATTCTTGCTACTTATACTTCCAACTTAAGCCAAAAACATATATAAATGATCATTTGAAAGTTCTCACCATAATATCTTATTTGCGTGGAGAACCACGCATATGGGCAAACTTATTTTTTGAGACCAATGATCCCATACTTTATTCATTAGATCAGTTTTTCAAGGCAATGGGACAGCTTTATGATGATCCATACAAGCAGTTATCTGCTGAGACAGCAATGAGGTCCCTGCGACAAAATAAAAGGCCTGTGGAGGACTACATTGCTGAGTTTAAAAAATGGTCTCCTGATACGCAGTGGAACGACCTCTCTTTGCAAAATCAATTTCGTTTAGGTCTCTCAGATACACTCAAAGATGAGCTAGCTAGACAACAACTCCCTGATACTTTAGAACACCTGATAGATGCAAGCATAACAATAGATAGACGCATCAGGGAGAGACGCTCAGAAAGGACACACACTGAGACCACCTCAAAACATAACACCCAAACAACTAATACCACTCCTGCACAAAGATCCCAAACCAGGGCTACAGAAACACCTATGGAATTGGGTTTCATCAGAGGCCCATTAACCCAACAAGAGAAGTTAAGAAGAAAAGCCCTAGATCTATGTATGTACTGTGGAGGTGTTGATCACACTGTAAAGGACTGCCTTCAACTACACCGTAGGAAGGGTAAGCCTAAAACCACGAACTTATGTTTATCTGCTAAACAAATACAGACTAATCATTGTTCCCTTCCTATCCTTTTACAGTGGGAACACCAACGACTCAACTCCAAGGCAATTCTTGATTCAGGCGCTAGCCATAATTATATGGATCACCATTTCACTGTTGTAAATAAAATCCCACTCATAAAAAAAATGGTTCCTAGTGTGCTTCGTTTTATTGATGGTAATGAAATAACTTCAGGACCTATCTTGTATCACACCATACCTTTAAGGGTTACTACACAAACTCAACACTCAGAGTTTGTTACCTTTGACGTCATACCTTCACCTCTATATCCTATTATACTAGGTATTACTTGGTTTAAACAGCACGACCCGACTATAGTTTGGTCGACTTCACAGGTGCTATTCAATTCCCAATATTGCATTAATACATGTCTTCATCAGGAACAATTACTGCTAGAGGGTACAGTTCCCTTTCCAAAAGAATACAACACTTTCGCTGATGTCTTTGATAAAAAAGAATCAGAGTACTTACCCCCACATAGGGTCTACGATTGCCCTATAGATTTACTACCAGGAGTTGACATTCCCTATGGCCACATATTCCCTTTGTCCGAACCTGAGTTACAACATCTCAAAACATATTTAGCAGACAATTTAAGGAAGGGTTTTATACGCCCATCTACCTCACCAGCTGGGGCTGGAATTTTTTTTGTAAAAAACAAGGACCAATCCCTAAGACCCATCATAGACTACAGGGAATTAAATAAACGTGCCATCAAAAATCGTTACCCATTACCGTTAATCCCTCAACTTATTGATAGATTGCGTGATGCTACCATATACACAAAATTGGATCTCAGGGGAGCCTATAATTTAGTCCGAATCAAGGAAGGTCATGAGTGGCTAACCGCTTTCCGCACATGCTATGGCCTATTTGAATACACTGTTATGCCTTTTGGCCTCTGTAATGCCCCAGCCACTTTTCAGTATTTCATAAATGACATTTTTAAGGATTTATTAGATCTATTTATGGTCATCTATTTAGATGACATACTCATATACTCCACAACATTTGCAGAACACATTAAACATGTTAGCTTAGTACTAACACGATTAAGAGAAAACTCTCTATACGTTAAACTAGAGAAATGCATATTCCATTCCAAAGAAATTAGGTTCCTTGGTTATATAATATCACCACAGGGCATCCAGATGGAGAATGATAAGATATCAGTGATACAGAATTGGCCCACTCCTAAGAATAAAAAAGAAGTACATGCCTCAAATTATGCCTTGGGGGCAATCCTCTCCCAGAGGCTTACACCTAAGGATCCCTTACACCCTGTAGCTTTTTATTCAAGAGTGCTTAACTCTGCTGAAATCAATTATCCGATTGGGGATAAAGAACTACTGGCAATCAAAAGCTCTTTGGAACAATGGAGACACCTTTTGGAAGGAACCACTATTCCAGTTCTTATCTACACATATCATAAGAATCTGGAATATTTGAAATCGAACAGGACTCTCAGTTCTCGTCAAGTTTGTTGGAATTTATTCCTGGCTAGATTCAACTACTTCATCACCTACCGGCCTGCAAATAAGAATAAGAAGGCGGACGCCCTTTCAAGACACTTGGTAGATCAAGTGACACAACCAAATGTCTCACCTCTGATACCTCTGGACAGGTTCTTAGCCTTAACGGCTGAACAAAATACGCAATTTAAAACTGAACAACTCTCTGATACAGAAAAGCCATTACATGTTTTAACTTTACGTGGAGATGGCTTATATTACCATCATCAACAAGTATATGTTCCAAGCACCCTCAGACCAACAGTTCTAAGGACTCTGTATGACTCCCCATTGGCAGGACATATGGGCATAAAGAAAACTCAGGACTTAGCTTCCAGATATTTCTGGTGGCCTACCCTCCTTTCAGATATCGCCGAATATGTTAAGACCTGCAAGACCTGCGTAACAACTAAAACTGGCAGGACCCCCCCTTATGGACAATTAATTCCTTTGCCAACTCCTGATCGTCCTTGGACGGATATAGCTATTGACTACATAGTGGACCTCCCAATCTCAGATACGAATAATACTATAATGGTAGTCGTGGATCTCTTCAGCAAAATGGCTCATTTTGTGCCTTACCACAAACTTCCGACTTCTTCTGAAACTGTCTCATTGATGTTCAACCATGTTTTCAAGTTGCACAGACTCCCTAGTTCTATCACCTCTGATAGAGGAAGCCAATTTACAAGCCAATTCTGGAAACAACTCTGTCACTCACTAGGTATTTCCAGACGTCTCAGTACATCCTATCATCCCCAGACCAACGGACAAACAGAAAGGACCAACCAATACATTGAGCAATATCTAAGATGTTTCATCTCAGCTAAACAAGATAACTGGACTCAGCTTCTACCCTACGCAGAATTTGCATTCAATAATTCTATACACTCCTCTACTAATTCAACACTGTTTTACATTAACTATGGATTCGATCCCACTTTGAATGGGATTCTGGAGTGAACAATACATGCCCAGTCATCAATGCTCTCATCAACTCCATTAACGACTCATTCTCCTTGACTTCGCAAAATATCCGCTTGGCAAAGAGTCGCTACAAACTCCAGTTTGATAAGAAAATAATTCCTTCCCCTAACTACTCAGTTGGAGATTATGTATGGCTATCGACCCGTCATCTACATCTACCAATACCATCTAGGAAACTTACATCTACCTTCATCGGACCTTTTCCCATCGTGAAAGTGATAAACGCCAATGCGGTTACACTCGCTCTACCTGCTGCAATGAAATCACATCCCACATTTCATGTATCTCTCCTCAAGCCTTATAAGCAACTACGCCAACATAATCCTTCCATTCCATTACTTCCACATCTTCCTGATATTTCCTTGGAGTATGAGGTGCAAGACGTATTGGATTCCAGACGCCTCAGAGGACACCTTCAGTATCTAGTTCATTGGAAAGGCTATCCGGATTCTGAGGATTCCTGGGAACCGGCTACTAACCTGTCTGCCCCACGTTTGGTCGCCAGATTTCATGAACGGTGTCCAGACAAACCTGGGCCTGATCCCCGGAGCGGATCATTGGGGGGGGGGGTCCTGTCATGATTTATTCACAGACCTAATTCTTTAACCTATCCTTTGCCACTTATGTTCTTGCACACTCTAAATTGCACCTCCTCTCTAGGCTGCTTTTTAAGTTCCACATGTTTCCTTACCAAATTGCTTGGTTATTCGATCCAGCTCTCCACCTCCTCCCAACCTACCCTTGCAACTCTGTGTGATTGACCGTTAGAAAGACACTGCAGCTGTCAGGAGCGGAACTATCAATGCGGTGACGTCACACGCCATCTCACACGCTGCCTGTTTCAACCGACAGAGCTACAGCTAGCAGCTCAGATACCGGACCGCTTCCAGCTCAGGAGGATTACAATCACTAGCGCTCCTCATACAGATTGAATATCGGTAAATTCCGATCCTCAGGCTTAAGCAAGCTTCTTACCGGATATCTCTTACCCTTGCAGAATAACTGCCAATATAAGTTCTCAAGTCCTGTTATGTGATCACAATGCTTGTTGAATGTTAACACATCAATTGCCAGTTTACCTGCCACACTATACACTTGTCAGTGACATAGATTTAGTTAGCAGCCTGTAACTAAAAATCTTACTGATACTTGTTCTCCTGCATATTGTCTATCAGACATTTATTTTAACATGCTGCATACTGATGCTTGGTCTCTTGCATATTGTCTATCAGACATTTATTACAAGATCCCTTTATATTGTGCAATTGCCTTTTATTATTTATTTGGAACCAGAATAGCAATACTGAGTAGAGCTGGTTGCTCACTGGTCTCAGCCACTGTTAAAACTGATCCTTACATTAATGTGTGCGGTATCCACTGATTCTGTGTTCTTGCTGCCTCCTTACCTCTATTGCAGAATCATTGATACACTCACAACATTTCTATCTGCAGTTGTGGTCCTAAACTACCTTCTCTCCTTTACAGGGAAGTTAATTCCTATAACAAGCTGACAATAGGCTAGTGAGATTGGTGAAGCTTTACAAGCTGGTGAGATAGGTGAAGCTGGACAAGCTGGTGATATTGGTGAAGTTTTACAAGCTGGTAAAATAGGTAAAGCGGGGAAACATAGCAAGATATTTGAAGTTGAACAGGGTTTTGAGATAGGTGAAGCTGGAGCCTTTTGGGATAGGTGAAGCTGAAAAATACAGCCCATGGAAATAAGTATTAAACATTATAAATGAAACTAAAAAACCTAAATCACCTGGTCTGGTTTAAACTGATCATGTATCTCAGATTAGATTCCAACACACTTAAAATAAGTTTTGCCATACAGGGACTTTTATTAATATATATGTTCCATTTACATATACTGAGTTAAGCAGTTTAATGACTTCATCTCTGGTAAAATATCAGTCTTGCTATGATAAGACTTTTGCATATCTTTCTAATCTACCAGTACATAGACCAGTGTTTTTTTAACTCCAGTTCTCAGGGCACACTAACAGGACAGCTTTTATGATATCTAAACCAGGTTAAATTATAAGCTTATCATTACTAACCTGCTCTCACCTGTCAGCTGACAACTAATCATTATGTAGAAGTTTCCAGGAATAGAGTTCATCATCCTGTAGACTTAACTCCAGACTTTCTTGTGTGGTATAAACACAGATTTCATAGTTAAATTATAGGTAAAATACATTGCAATTAGCCTGGTCCAGTTTCCAATATTAAACTAGACAGTCTATTATTTTAGCAGGCTGTCTAGTAAAATTAAACTTACTGGACAACTAACTTAAGTGGCAGCTAAATTTTAAAGGCCTCCTATGTCGTTATGTGTTTCACATAGGGCCAAGAATGAAGCAATAATGTGTGTACTACTTTGTGTTACTAGCAAAAATCCATGTGTTATGTGTTGAAGGATAGGGCCTTAAGTAGAACTAAGGGGGATGCCCATTGTGTGGACCCACCTACCACCAGTGCCACATTACCTACAGGTCGCCCAGTATTTTTGTGGTGGCAGCTGGCAACCTAGAGAATTTGGGGTTCAATAAAAGGAGTTTAAAATAGTTAATTGAGTAACAATATCTGACTGCTGCTGATTGCAAATGCCAGTTGCAAAAAGGTTTTTACAACCTCCTTTTACAGGTTATTTTAACCAGGTGAACGTTTATAATGTGTTCAAGTACTAAAGCTACCTATTGCAATGTAGAGTACAGTCTGTGATAATTTTAATCTGCTTAATTGAGATGCACACGTCTGATTAATATTTAATTCTTTTCTTCTTTTTTTTCTTGCCCCCGTCAAGTCAAGCAGTTCGACATTTTCTCAATTATGTTAGATCTTTCTAGACTTCAAAGGCATGCAATATTAGTCAGCTACTGCAGAAGCTAGGCAAGCTGATTATAGAATAAAGACTCTCTCATTATATTCTAAGAGCGCAAAATTGGTTTGTGTAGCCTTTGAAAGTTAAAATTAAGAACTGTTGAGCTAAACTTGAGCTATAGTAATTAACCCAATTTATATTAGTTCCCCCTACCTAATTTGCATGAGATTGTTCATTTAGAGAAATCAGCTGCAGTAAATTCTGTAACAGGCCTATTAGAAAAATGCATTTTGCGGATGTGAATCTATTCAAGAAATGTACCTCTGGCATTAGTAATTATAACAGATTTCCGTAACAAGTACTACAATGTGCTGAATAGGCCAATTTAAATTATTTTAGGAGATGACAGAAAATTGCATTCCAAAAGCAGTGATTTTTTTTTCTTTTTTTTTAATCTTACTTAACATAATAGCATAATGAAAGCTAGATCGGTAGCATATGGAAAACAGGATGTGTAGGTTTATTTTTTTAAACTAAAATTTGTTTAAAAACTTGCTTAACCAACATTGTTATATTAATATACTTTATAACATTTAAACCTCTAAATTTCTGCCTGTTTCTAAGCCACTACAGACAGCCTCTTATCATATGCTTTTGTATCAGCTTTTCCCAACAAGAGACTGTTAATCCATGTAGATATCCATATAGATAACATTGTGCTCTCCCCCGTGGAGTTGTGCATGAAAATGCACTAATTGGCTAAATGCAAGTCAATAGATAAGAAATAAATAGCCATGTGATAAGGGGCTGTCAGAAGAGGCTTAGATACAAGGTAATCACTGTGTTTGCTGTATAAAACTGTGGAATCTGTAATATAGGGATTATCTTTCTTTTTAAACAATAAACATTTTGGAGTAGACTGCCCCTTTAAGACTGCTGGTCCTCAACCTATCCAATCCGATCAGAATGATTGACAGCCTCTACAAGCAGCCGATTGGCCCGCATCAAGGTCTGGCGGACATGATTCACAGTGGCAGATAATGTCCACCCAACCAATAGTAAATGGAGCCCATTGACTGAGTTCCCATTGC
This sequence comes from Bombina bombina, assembly GCF_027579735.1. Classification (NCBI taxonomy): domain Eukaryota; kingdom Metazoa; phylum Chordata; class Amphibia; order Anura; family Bombinatoridae; genus Bombina; species Bombina bombina. The sequence continues at coordinate 44,759,114 of NC_069508.1, forward strand.
TAGCGTAAATCAATTTAATTTGTCCGCTAACCGTTAAAACTGTTGTCAACAAAAATAACATTATGTGATAGTTTACAAAAATGTCGGATTATAATTTTGCTCTTGCCAATCTACAGAAGAGGAAAGTGTACCTTTAATGAACTGACATATATGGTGACACGTGATTACTGAAACCAATAAGATGTTCCGCAATGAAGGTGACGATATCACCCGGAAGAAGCTCCTAGCTGCTACAAAGGAGGAGCGAAATGCGCAAAGGGACGCGTTGGTGTTGAGCAGCCTTCATCTCTGGGGATCCCCTAGGACTTCTGACCCCCTGAGATACCACACTCGGATACGGTTTGTTGCAATCTTAGGAGGAGCAGCTATGTAAGGGACACAGGTATTTGTGTTGACCAGTGCTGTTGGAGGACGCTCTGACGGCAGTCCACCTGTTGATACTCTACGTATCTTTGTGATCCTCTTTTACCGTGAGTGTGCTCTCTTTTGCCTTTAGTGAGGGGTAGAAACTCTTTACTTACTTGGACATTACCGGATATCTGTAGACAGTTCCACATCTGACTGAACTTTTGTGCAATTACACTTAACTTGTTCACCACTCTACTGAACTTTTTATTGCAATCTCGCTAACAGTTGCTTACTAATCTGCTATTCTGAGCAATTGCTTGCAGACAAACTTTCAATGCACCACAGTACTATCATATATAGGTGACCATATTGCCGCTTTAAAAAGGGTCACATATGAAAAATTCATATGTCAGGGTTCTTATACAAAACATTTCTTTAAACAGCCCTGGAAAAAGCCCTGACAAATGTATTTTTCATATGTGTACCTTTTTAACGCAGCAATATGGTCAACCTAATCATATATAATCGGTTCTTAGTTCAAGGTTCTTACATGTAGGGGAAACCAGAATTAATTTTAATGTTACTTACTTTATTGTTGATTAAATGTGTGATTTTACAGATAAATGTCCCACCTTTTCATCATTCTTTATCTTATTAACAATAGGTGTGCTTTATCCTAGACTTTTAGATCTTTCTTATTTGGAATGTCTACTTTTCTTGTTCACTTTTTTATCATTTTCTCTAAGCTGCATCTACTGTGTATTATTTATTAAAGTGAGCTAACCGCCCTTTGTCTTACCTTACATTTTGTCGCCCTTCAAATTTTAATTTGGACAGTTTACGTTGGGCTCATCAACGACTATCTGCATTTTGTCAGCAAATGCTAATGGCCTAAAATTTTCAACAGGTTCATAGATGAAAAATGTTAAATTGCTCTTCACAGTTGGCCTTTCAAAATGTAAAACATGTTTAAACACGTAAAACAAATGCTTAGTCAATAAAATCATATGAACAATTAGCAATTATGATAAATCTAATATTTTACATATAAAATGTATGTGTACCTATAAATATGAATATTAAGTATATTAAATCCTGAAAGATTATACATTTAAAGGGACATAAAACCCAAAAAATACCTTTTATGATTGAGATAGAATATACGATTTTAAACAACTTTCTGGTTTACATCAAATTTGCTTCATTCTCTTGTTATCATTTGTTGAAAGAACAGCTAGCTGAACACATCATGTTAACCAATGGGAAGAAGAATGTAAATGCAGCCACCAATCAGCTGCTAGCTCCTGTAGTGCATTGCTGCTCCTGAGTCTGCCTAGGTATGCTTTTTAACAAAGGATAACAAGAGAATGATGCAAATTGGATAATAGAAATATATTGAAAAGTTGTTTAAAATGACATGCATTTGTGAATGCAAAGTCCAAACATGTTAACGACAGTGATCCAGATTACAAGTTAAGCTCTTATTAACACTCCAGCTCAAACGTTAACTGCGCTACAAGTAAGCTTTTTGTGCTCGTCCAGTTGCTCTCGTATTATGAGTTGAAAGTAAACTGTTTTCGTTCTCGCGCTAATCCGATGAGCACACAAAAAACACACAGAATAATGCGTGAATGTTCTCAAATTCCCCCATAGAAGTCAATGAAACAAAAAAGTGGGAAAACCTACCACCCCACTCATGCATAAACCCGATCACATATTCTCATGTGCGCTAACCCGACATGAAAATATGAATATTTTACATTCCAATGTTCTTTACATAGAAGAATATGTTCTTTTTATTGATAAATATACATATATATATATATATATATATATATATACTGTATATAAGCAGATAGTGCTATAAGACGGAAAAGAAGCGCCTCATAGTGTGATAACATCTATCACCATATAATGTTAGCAAACAGATGGCAACTCCCGATTAATAGGAGCACACTTAGTGCTATAAACCACAAGCCGAGACCTCAAAGTCACTCGGCAGACTCGTCCCCGGCACTACTCAGCTGAACGCAAAAAAGGAGTTCTAGATGGACGGATCCACAGACCATCAGCGATCTCACTGGACAACACAACTGCAACTCGATGATACGTCAGAGCAACTTCGTATGGACAAGAAGCTACCCACACCACAGGGTAAATTAGGAGCGTAAGTGTGGTCAATATAAAATAGTTATTTTATTAAAAGTATAAAACCAGGATATACAGCAACGCGTTTCTCGGCTACATTGGCCATTTGATCAGGCTGTAATCTACAATTAAAACATGCTCATTTTAAACACTCCTACAACCAATGGTAAAGCCAGATCAGCACACGCCCCCCTCACTCCCCTGTAGTGCCCGCATATAAGTCTCGTACATAACACTCCGAGGGAGTGAATGTGTGAGAAGGGGACACCAATTGGATAGTATTATTCATCAATATGGATACTATTACTTACGTAGTTTATAATACACGCACTACACCAATATCGATAAGGACCTAGACTGATTATAATCATGGTCTCCTTAAGTGATATCCTGCGTGCATTACCACTAAGACGTATATAAATATGCAGCAATTGATCCAACATTCCATACGATTTAGCGCAACAAAAATAATTACAAATGTAACATAACCATAACACGCTACATTTACTCATTACCCAAAGATGTTTACAATAAATTTCATTGGCTATGATACACACATCGCATCAACACTTGGATTTAAAGACACCGATTGGATAATGTTATTCATCAAAAAGGGTACTATTAATTACTCAGTTTATAATACATGTATTACACCAATAATGATATGGACCTAGACTGATTATAATCATGGTCTCATTAGATGATATCCTATGTGTACTACAACTAAGATATATATATAAAAAATGTGCAGCAGTTAATCAGACATTCTATATAGTTATCGCAACATAAATATAAAAGTATAATTACAAATGTAAAATTACCATGAAATGATACATTTTCTCGATCCCTAACAATATTTATTTCCTTAGCTATGATACACACATTGCATCAACACTTACAGTCTTAGGCTAAATACGACCGTAGCTATATTCCAACGTGAAATGCCTTGTGTGCATCCTAGATTACATAAAGACTCTATGTGTATAATAGGCAATTCAATAAAGATAATACAAAACAATTCATACAATGATAATGCCTTTGTTTACTTATATATTCAAAGCCTAACATAATCAAATGGAGCATTGGACCCCTCAATGCCCAAGTGGCTTATGTATCATTTCTTAGCCTAGAATACAACATACCCTATCAAAACTTATGACACCTAGAGCAGTCATGGCAATAACCGATGTTAAATAAATAACGTGTTATGAGTGTGTGGAATATAAATAGACACTGTTGTAATTCACATCATAAATAATCAAATTTGTAGCTAGGGGACCCACCAATCATCAATAAGCATCGTAGCAATAGTGCAACTAATTCCACACCATGTACCACCTAATATATATTATATTATAAACATGTTGAGATACTCTATAGATTCAAAATATCATAGCTACCACTAGAGAGTTTGAAATGTAATCATATACTTGCAAAAATGTGCTTACATACACACAGACCATAATCTCTATGTGGACCCTATATGTATTATATCAATATAATAAGTACACATTTATTAAGTGAGTGGCAACGATAGGTCAAGTCAGTCAAAAGCCGCAAGGTCCACATTCATATTAAGTCCAGAGGGATATAAAGTTTGTAGCTTGTCGATCCAATACGTCTCTCTCTGTCTCAACCTATTGAACCTATTGTAAATGTGCGACTTCTCAATATGTTCAATTGGCGAGATAGTGAAAAATTCCAAGTTGCCTTTATGTCTTAAATTACAATGTCTAGAGACACTATGCAGTTTGAAATAATTTTTCATATTCCGATAGTGTTCTGACCATCTATGGCTAAGACGTCTACACCAACAACTCACGTATTGGATCCCGCAAATGCAGGATAAAAGGTATATCACATAACTAGCTAGATGTACAAGTGATATTGCCAGATATGGAGTAAATCTTCTTAGTAGCGTGGGATTTAAAATTGGTCTTCGCATGTTCTATATGGACACACATTTTGCATCTCTTAACACCACACTTAAACGCTCCCTTTTTGGATTTGAATCTAATAGATGTACTAGAGGTTTGGGTTTTCTTTAAATGTTTGACAACTTTGCTGGGTGCTAAGATGGTTTTCAAATTGGGTGCCCTTTTAAAAACTTCCACGGGTTTATCATCTATTAAATCCACCAGAATGGGATCTTTTTTCAAGATTTTCCAATGTCTAGTTATTACTTCTCTGATATGATCATGATTAGAATTGTATTGAGTAATAAACATTGCTTTATTATTGGATGTATTCAATTTAAGGTTCTTATTAGTTTTAAAATAATCATCCCTATTGTCGTTTTTTGCTCTTTTATATCCATTCTCAACCAATTTAGTGGGATAGCCTTTTTCTTGAAATCTCTTTTTCAGGATCAAACTCTGTATTTCATAGTCCTTGATATTGTTACAATTTCGTTGAACTCTTTTAAACTGTCCATATGGGACGTTTTTCTTCCAAGGATGGTAATGATTGCTTGTGTAGTTTAAATAACTATTACACTTCACATTTTTTTTAAATAAGTGGTACTGATAATAGTATTATCCTGATTGATTGGCAAAGAGAGATCAAGAAAAACTATTGAATCGAGATGGATACAACTAGTAAACTTCCTACCCCTGTCGTTTTTATTAAGATGGTTAACAAAAGATATTGCTGAATCTTCATCACCCCTCCAGACAAAAATTAGATCATCTATATAACTGCCAAAGAATACCAGGCTCGCCCTAAAATGGGAATCATATATATATTTCTGTTCGAATGCCCCCATAAAAAGATTGGCATAACTTTGGGCGAACCTGGTACCCATGACAGTTCCTTTGATCTGGAGATAAAACCCGTCTTGAAAGACAAAATATTTATGTCTAAGAATGAAAGATATCAACTGGAGAATGAGTTGTTTTTGGGTCTCAGGTATATACCAGTCCTTATCCAAGAATTCAGAGACCGCTGACAACCCCATGTCATGGGGAATATTGGAGTACAGGGCCTGAACATCACATGTAATCCATAGATGTTCTTGGGGAATTGAAAGTGTTTTATAATTTTTTGATGAGGTCTGATGAATCCCTAATATAGGAGTCTAAACCCAAAACATATTTCTGTAGAAAAAAATCAACATAAGAAGATATGTTATTAGTCAAACTCCCTATGCCTGCTATAATCGGACGACCAGGAGGGCATACCGGGTCCTTACGGACTTTAGGTAAGTGGTAGTAGAACGCATGATTGGGTTCTTTGGGTACCAGATATTCTCTTTTTTATTAATCATGCCCTCTCCATATGCAAAATGTATTATCCCTTATAAAGAAATTGACCATATATGATGGTATTTTGGTACAATATATATCTATACATATATATATATATATATATATATATATATATATAAAATTATATATAGGTATATATATATATATATATATATATATATATATATATATATATATATATATATAAATATAGAAAAGCAACCAGGAGTCTTCTTAAATGGGTATTTTTCTGTTTATTAGAAAAATCATGAAAAACAGAGAAGAAAGAACGCGTTTTGGCTGTACTAGAAATACTTATAACATATTCTGCTATGTGCAGAACATTGGAATATCAAATATTTATATATCAAATATTTACAGTAAATACACAGTATAATATAACATTAAAGTGTATATTGCATAAATATGATTTTACATGTTTTTATCTACTTAACTGCAATGGGCTCCAATGCACTTATATACAGTATATTTCTATATATGTGTATATGGGCTGTTTCCCATGCGCAGGATGCGTTACTTGTAACGGTATGCTTAGGGGTAATTCCTTCCAGCACCCACACAACAACTACAGGTTTGACATCAGGCATCGTCTAACATGCACTAGCACATATGTAGTGTATATGATAATTTGCCCATGTTCCAGAGTCTACATCGGTAAAACCGTGACAACTTTTCGTGAACGCATGGCAAATCACCGATGTGCGATACGTGAGGCTCTTCGTACAGGTGAATCAGACCAGCCGGTGGCACGGCATTGCCTTCAGCATAAACATGCGGTTTCCAGCTTACGCACAATGCTCATTGAGCACATACCCCCCCTACTTAGGGGTGGCGACAGAGGAAATCTCCTGCTTCAATGTGAAACAAAATGGATTTACAGGTTGGACACTCTTATACCTAACGGCCTCAATACCTCTCTGGATGTTAGTCCTTTTTATTAAGATGTCACATATCCTTGGACACACATATTGGCAATTATATTTATCTCTCATTCTCATCTGTTCATATAGACATATCTATGGACTATAATGGGTCTCACTGTGGTTCCTATGTTTCTATCATACTATGATCAGGTATGAATGTAAGCTAACTAATTGAGTAATATATGTAATAGATACTGTCATCAGATTCTATGATGAATAACCAGTTACAGTTTTATTACATTGTATTGACAGCGATAATGTACTGATACACTTATACTGATAGTATATAGATGTATATAGTTAGTTTTTTATTTATTTCACTTAGCCATTTCCTATTGCCGCTGCACTTATGTATACGTGTAAGTTTAAGTATTAAAAATACATATGCATTTTGAGCATGTATAAAAATAATTGATGTGCGTTGATCACATTGTACACTTAGTGCAGCTTGTCAATTCGAAATGTCAGGTTTCACTAGTACTGCCGCACGGACCGAGGTGTTTACACATGTTACCATGGAGATCTCGGCACTGTTGTGTGACGTGGCGCATAGCTATGTGCACCTTGATGACGTCAGACGCCGACTTCTCTCACGGCAATGTGGCGGCAGTGCAGTGAATACTGGGGGTATTTAGGTGGAGGATGTAGGTAAGTTTGTAAGGAAGTTTTAATATTTTATTGTGTTACATTTGATAAAGGTACAGGAATGTACCGAAACGTCACGTAATTCTTTTCTATGGATTAAATAAATTGAATTTTTTCACAAGACCAGTGAGTGCCTACGTTTTTGGAAGAAGGATGTATTATGGTTTGTAGTGCACCTTGGGAGTTGGAGCAAGTAAGATTGTGCTGTCCTTAACTTGGACTGTATATATATATACATATACGTTGTTAGACATGTATATGTATGTATCTCTATGTTAAAGCCCTTTGTAGCCCAGATGAGACCTCATATCTTTGAGCCCTTATAACTTTTTTGTGCAATATTTATTTTAAATAATTTTATATTAGATGATGTTATTAGTGTATTTGTACTTTGTAATGTATTTTTTATCTGCTAGATTACGAGTCTTGCGTTAGCCTTAAAAAGCAGCGTTGAGAGTTCCCAACGCTGCTTTTTAATGCCCGCTGGTATTACGAGTCCAGACGGCATCTTCTATCTTCATCCATTCGGAGCGGAGCGGGTCCATCTTGAAGCCAGCCAACGCGGAGCATCCTCTTCTTCCGACGACTCCCGACGAATGAAGGTTCCTTTAAATGACATCATCCAAGATGGCGTCCCTTGAATTCCGATCGGCTGATAGGATTCTATCAGCCAATCGTAATTAAGGTAGAAAAAATCCTATTGGCTGATCCAATCAGCCAATAGAATTGAGCTCGCATTCTATTGGCTGATTGGAACAGCCAATAGAATGCAAGCTCAATCCTACTGGCTGATTGGATCAGCAAATAGGATTTTTTCTACCTTAATCTACCTTAGCCAATCGGAATTCAAGGAACGCCATCTTGGATGATGTCATTTAAAGGAACCTTCATTCGTCGGGAGTCGTCGGAAGAAGAGGATGCTCCACATAGCCTGGCTTCAAGATGGACCCGCTCTGGTCCGGATGGATGAAGATAGAAGATGCCGCCTGGATGAAGACTTCTGCTCGTCTGGAGGTCCTCTTCTGCCCGGATCGGATGAAGACTTCTGCACCTCTGGAGGTCCACTTGTGCCCGGCTGGGTAAAGACGTCTCAAGGTAGGGTGATCTTCAAGGGGGTAGTGTTAGGTTTTATTAAGGGGGGATTGGGTGGGTTTTAGAGTAGGGTTGGGTGTGTGGGTGGTGGGTTTTAATGTTGGGGGGTATTGTATTTTTTTTTTTACAGGTAAAAGAGCTGATTACTTTGGGGCAATGCCCCGCAAAAAGCCCTTTTAAGGGCTATTTGTAATTTAGTATAGGGTAGGGATTTTTTTTTTATTTTGGGGGGCTTTTTTATTTTATTAGGGGATTAGATTAGGTGTAATTAGTTTAAAATTCTTGTAATTATTTTTTTATTTTCTGTAATTTAGTGTTTGTTTGTTTTTTGTACTTTAGTTTATTTTATTTAATTGTATTTAATTGTAGTTAGTTTAGGTAATTAATTTAATGATAGTGTAGTGTTAGGTGTAATTGTAATCTAGGTTAGGATTTATTTTACAGGTATATTTGTCTTTATTTTAACTAGGAAGTTATTAAATAGTTAATAACTATTTAATAACTATTGTACCTAGTTAAAATAAATACAAAGTTGCCTGTAAAATAAATATAAACCCTAAGCTAGATACAATGTAACTATTAGTTATATTGTAGCTAGCTTAGGGTTTATTTTATCGGTAAGTATTTAGTTTTAAATAGGATTCATTTATTTAATTGTAGTTATTTTCTTTAGATTTATTTAAATTATATTTAAGTTAGGGGCTGTTAGGGTTAGACTTAGATTTAGGGGTTAATAAATTTAATATAGTAGCGGTGACGATGGGGGGGCAGATTAGGGGTTAATAATTGTAGGTAGGTTGCGGCGACGTTGGGGGGCAAATTAGGGGTTAATAAAGATAATGTAGGTGTCGGCGATGTTGGGGGCAGCAGATTAGGGGTTCATAAGTATAAAGTAGGTGGCGGCGGTGTCCGGAGCGGCAGATTAGGGGTTAATAATATAATGCAGGTGTCAGCGATGTCGGGGGCGGCAGATTAGGGGTTAATAAGTGTAAGATTAGGGGTGTTTAGACTCGGGTTCATGTTAGGGTGTTAGGTGTAGACATAACTTTTGTTTCCCCATAGGAATCAATGGGGCTGCGTTAGAAGCTGAACGCTGCTTTTTTGCAGGTGTTAGGGTTTTTTTTCAGCCCGATCTGCCCCATTGATTCCTATGGGGAAATCGTGCACAAGCACGTTTTGCCAGCTCACCGCTAACGTAAGCAACGCTGCTATTGAGGTGAGATGTGGAGCTAAATTTTGCTCTATGCTCACCTTTTTGCGGCTAACGCCGGGTTTAAAAAAACCTGTAATACCAACGTTGTCTTAAGGGAGCGTTGAAAAAATAATGCTCGTTAGCAACGCACCCCTGTTACCGCAAAACACGTAATCTCGGTGTAAGTGTTTTGTGACACTTTTTTGTTTTGCAAAACAGTTAAACAGAGCTCTGAGGTCTCGCTAACCCGACAAATGTTAAAGGGACAGTCTACTTGAAAATATTTATTGTTTAAAAAGATAGATAATCCCTTTATTACTTATTAACCAGTTTTGCATAACCAACGCTGTGATATTAATACACGTTTTACTTTTTTCAAATTTGATGATAAAAGTAAATTGGAAAGTTGTTTAAAATTGCATGCCCTATCTGAATCATGCAAGTCTAATTTTGACTAGACTGTCCCTTTAACTTGAATTGCGTTTAAGCAATCGCGTTTACTTTCAACTTGTAATACAAACGATAAACTGATGAGCGCAAATACCCGCGATAAACTCCTTATTGCTTGTGCACAAACGTTGCCAGATTAGCGCACATATTACAAGATGAATGTAAAAAGAAAGCCAATGCACGCTTCAAGACTTTGGATATCGCGACCTCGTTAACTTCTCCCCATAGACTTTCAGTGGGGCGTGAAATGCGTCGGATGACGTATTTCCTCCTTGTCTTCTGTGAGTTTGTCTCAAATTTTTAATGCATATCGAATAAATCTTCAATTGTTTTACTAAGGCTTGTGCATAGTGTCTACCATTAAAGACTGCATCTAACTCTTTACCTGTAAGGAGAATTTGTTTACTTTCCTATATATATATTTATTTTATTTATTTTTTTAAATATATATCTATACCTGTATATCTATATGAATATATATATATATATATATATATATATATATATATATATATATATATATATATATATATATATATATATATATATATATAAATACGCAGATATATATAAAGAAATAAATATTTAAAAAGAAAAAAAAATTTCTTCTAAGTAAACTTGGAATGTCAAAAATTTCAATAAAAAACACAGTAAAACACATTATAATAAATAAACAAAACTGAAAAAAAATGTTTTAAGTTATTTGAGTGGAAAGGGCTCCAAAGTGTCCAGTTGGACTATCAGTGCTTTCTGTAAGGGTTGTAGTAGATGTATGCTCTCTGACTCCTATCGTTTAGTCTAGATGATAGGGATATTGTTGATTTAGTATTTGTGGGTACATGTTTAGTGGGCCATTTTGTTTATTGAGTTTCTGACACTGGTTGGGGTACTCTTTAACCTAGGGCTCCTAACAGTAATGTTTATGTCAATCTTAGGAGCAGGTTATTAGGTATCATGTATTGAATATGTCTAACCAAGTAGTGTCTATGGTTTGAGTATAGGTTTCAAAAGATGACATATCAGGTCTGCGTGTTCCAACTATGTGTTTAATTCTGTATGAAGCTTACTTACATGACAGCTTTAACTATGTACTTTATTCTAGATGGTGGCAATAGATCATTACATATGTAGTGGTTTGAATACATGTAGTCAACCCCTTTAAAATATTTTGGCTTATAGGTTTGAGTTTAGGCAAGTAGTAGACGTATAGTATATTAGCCAATACAGGGGTTTAATGACGATTAGTATAAGTGACAGTGTGCCTAGTCTAAGGCAGGAAAACTAACATGTAAATCAGCACTGATATCAGTTCTATAGTTATACATCGATGGCTGTACTATTTTATTTGTATGTGATTATGATTGTTTTCACTTTTGCTTTTTAGTTTGTCCCCGTTGGCTCTCCCTATTTCCAGGCACGCATGCGCAGTTGCGCTACACGGAGGCTGGGAGACTGATGGCGGTATCTCACGGTGGGGGTAAGTAGTTATTTAAGGTGATGTGTTGCTAATGTCTGTAAGTGGTCTGAGGACGGGGGAGACCCCGAAAACGTTTACTATTAAACGGCTTTGCAAACGGAGAGTGCCTTCTTTGGTATTTGTGATATTTGATTGTTTGGAAGTGCACCCCGGCAGCTGAATGAGAAAGTGTGCTGGTTCCCTGCTTGTGCTTGTATACATATATATATATATATATATCTATATTTTTTATACAAGTATATATATGACTTTACTACCCATTCCCCAGCTTTTCACAACCAACATATTAATATACTTTATAACATTTAAACCTCAAAATGTCTGCCTGTTTCTAAGCCCCTGCAGACCGCTTCTTATTTCAGTGCATTTTATTAGCTTTTCACAGCCAGACAGTGCTAGTTCATGTGTGTCATATGAATAAACTTGTGCTCACTCCAGGGAAATTTTGCATAAACCAGCACTAATTGGCTAAAATTAAATTTTGTAAAAAGCACTGAGATAAGGGAGCAGTCTGCAGAGGCTTCGATACAAGGTAAACACAGAGGTAAAAGGTATATTAATATAACTGTGTTGGTTATGCAAAACTAGGGAATGAGTAATAAAGGGATTATCTATCTTTTTAAACAATAACAATTTTCAAGTAGACTTTCCTTTTAAAAGAACATTAAACACATTATTTTCTTTCATGATTCAAATAGAACATACAATTTTTAAAAATAAAAGTATCCAATTTTCTTCTATAATCAAATGTAGTTTCTTTACTTGGTATCCATTATTGAAAAGCATGTAGGTAGGCTCAGGAGCGTGCATGTGTTTAGAGAGCTAAATGGCAGCAGTTTTGTAAGAATGCTTTTCATTCTCTCCAACAAAGATTACCATGAGAACATAGTAAATGTTATAGTAGAAGTAAACTGAAAACTTTTGTTTTAATTGTATGGTCTAAATCAGGAGTTTTCAAACCAGTCGTCAGGCCTCCCTAACAGGTCAGATTTTCAGGATAGGTGACCCGGAGCACAGGTGAAATAATCTACTGATTAGTAAACATGGTTATGCATGTGCATTCAGAGATTTCGGTTTCGGATGCCTCTGAATGAGGAAGAAGGTTTCTGCTCACAGTGCTCACAGCATTTTGGGAGTCAAATTTCTGCTTTTTTGTGCAAATCCAGAAATAAGTGTGTTGTACTTTCACAAGAAGAAGAAATCAGGCCCCATAAAGAGCCAAACACCACGAGGGGCCTCCTACTAACATATTCAGAGGCATCAAAACCTCCGAATGCACATGCCTAGCTATTAACCTGCTCTCACCCAACTTAAAGGGACAGTCTACACCAGAATTTTTATTGTTTTAAAAGATAGATAATCCCTTTATTACCCATTTTCCAGTTTTGCACAACCAACACAGTTATAATAATATACTTTTTACCTTTGTGATTATCTTGTATCTAAGCCTCTGCAAACTGCCCCTTTTTTCAGTTCTTTTGACAGACTTGCAGTTTAGCCAATCAGTGCCTGCTTCCAGATAACTTCTCGTGCACGAGTACAGTGTTATCTATATGAAATACGTGAACTAACACCCTCTAGTGGTGAAAAACTTTTAAAATGCAATCTGAAAGAGGTGGGCTTCAAGGTCTAAGAAATTAGCATATGAACCTCCTAGGTTAAGCTTTCAACTAAGAATGCCAAGAGAACAAAGCAAAATTGGTGATAAAAGTAAATTGGAAAATTGTTTAAAATTACATGCCCTATCTGAATCATGAAAGTTTATTTTGGCCTAGACTGTCCCTTTAATCCAACAAAGCTGGCCTGTTAGGGGTGATGGAGAACATCACAGAAATTAGACAAGAGCTGGATTCCGCTTTCATAGCTAGGGGACTGCGAGTCCCACACTGATGATTGCCATATGCCACAGTTGTGATATTGTCTGTCTGAAAACAAATGAATACTTCTCTCTTTAACAGAAGCCAAACCTGAAGAGCCCTGAAAATAGCAGAGTTTTAAAGTATTGATTGGTAACCTCGCCTCTTGAGGTTTCCAAACCGCTTGTGCTGCCAGAGATCCCCAGACAGCTCCCCAACCTGAAAGACGTGCATCTTTATATTTAAATATCAGTAAATGTATACTTGGGTACAATTGATTTTTTTTAAATTGTTGTTAAAGGGACACTGAACCCAAATTTTTTTCTTTTGTGATTCAGATAGAGCATGCAAATTTAAACAACTTTCTAATTTACTCCTATTATCAATTTTTCTTCGTTCTCTTGCTTTCTTTATTTGAAAAAGAAGGCATCTAAGTTATTTTTTGGTTCAGACCATGGAAAGCACTTGTTTATTGGTAGATGAATTTACCCACCAATCAGCAAGAACAACACAGTGTGTTCACCAAAAGCCGGCATCTAAACTTACATTCTTGCATTTCAAATAAAGATACCAAGAGAATAAAAAGAATTTGATAATAGGAGTAAATTAGAAAGTTGCTTAAAATTGCATGCTCTATCTGAATCACGATAGAAAAAAAAATTGGGTTTAGTGTCCCTTTAAGTAATGAAAGAAAACTTTTTGTCTTTCCTCTTCTTTTAACCCTTTTTTCAATTTAAAGTCTTGTTTACTGAGCAATTACTGCTCTTTCATATTCATGACAGAATATTAAAAAAAATGCAAAATGTATTTAACGTAAATAAACTATTTTTATTTTCTCTTTAAAAATCCTTTTTGCCAGCAGTCATTTTTTTTTTTTTTTGTTTAACTTGGATAGTTCTTGTAAGTAGAGATTAGATCATGTTAAAGATTAAATCTTAAAGTATCTTCAAGCTTTCTTTTTCCAACAAAGGAAACATCAATTATAGGATTCACTTATAAACTTTGCCCATTTCTTGAATACTTTTTTGGCCTTTATACATCTTAGATTTTTTCCCCCTTGAGTGTTTGTTCAAAGTAGATATTTCATTGCCTCCAGGGGTTGTTAAACTGATTGCAATACCATATATTTAGAACTCTTCAGTGGGAATTAGGCTGTTTCGTTGCTGTCAAACTTAGAATATAGCTGTCAGATAGCATTAGAACCGGAATATACTTTATAAGTACTAATGACCGAATGTCAATCTGTTTATCACCGATGGCATAATACACATGGGGTTGCAAATCAAATGTGCAATATTTTTAACATTACAGAGACATGAAAAAAATGCATTAATATGTAAAGTGAAAAATCAATAGAATTATAGCATTGTAAGAAAATACCAGTTGTGTTTTATAAACAATTTTAAAAAATGTGTTTTGTTTTCATTGACTCTATTTATGGAGACGATCTCTCTGGATATATATATATATATATATATATATATATATATATATATATATATATATATATATATATATATATATATATATATATATTATTATTATTATTTTATTATTATTATTATTTTCACAAAAGAGCACTCTCAGAAACAAAAGATTATTTCATGACCAGGTTGCAGTATTCTGAGTACATGAAACAAAAGGAGTGCAATCACACCTTTTATTTCTAATGTTTTCGGGGTTGTCACCCCTTCCTCAGACAAATTACAAGTGTACAAACTGACAATATATACCTCTAGTGAACTCCTCCCATACCTAATAAAGTGTCCGGTGAGTGTACACCTGTAAATCACAGCTACGTGAATTAAAAATTAAATAAGAACACATTGCAGTATGTGTTTACCTATGTGAATATAGTATAATCAATGTATATGTATAAATATATGGAAAAAGATGTTATTGCTCCTATATAAATAAAAATATAAATATATATTCAAGCAGTATGTAACTATATCTCCTAACTGACCTGTGTACCGTATACGATCAGATCTACTCAAGGCATGTTTGGAATATGTATGACACAGCAACCAGTCCAACTCTGATGACATCATCAACCTACTTCCATCGCATGGGGTTGTCTTGGTTACCGTGACAACAATGTCAGTGAAAAAACATAATTTATGTAAGAACTTACCTGATAAATTCATTTCTTTCATATTAGCAAGAGTCCATGAGCTAGTGACGTATGGGATATACATTCCTACCAGGAGGGGCAAAGTTTCCCAAACCTTAAAATGCCTATAAATACACCCCTCACCACACCCACAATTCAGTTTAACGAATAGCCAAGAAGTGGGGTGATAAGAAAAAAGTGCGAAAGCATATAAAATAAGGAATTGGAATAATTGTGCTTTATACAAAAAAATCATAACCACCACAAAAAAGGGCGGGCCTCATGGACTCTTGCTAATATGAAAGAAATGAATTTATCAGGTAAGTTCTTACATAAATTACGTTTTCTTTCATGTAATTAGCAAGAGTCCATGAGCTAGTGACGTATGGGATAATGACTATCCAAGATGTGGATCTTTCCACGCAAGAGTCACTAGAGAGGGAGGGATAAAATAAAGACAGCCAATTCCTGCTGAAAATAATCCACACCCAAAATAAAGTTTCATGAAAAACATAAACAGAAGATTCAAACTGAAACCGCTGCCTGAAGTACTTTTCTACCAAAAACTGCTTCAGAAGAAGAAAATACATCAAAATGGTAGAATTTAGTAAAAGTATGCAAAGAGGACCAAGTTGCTGCTTTGCAAATCTGATCAACCGAAGCTTCATTCCTAAACGCCCAGGAAGTAGAAACTGACCTAGTAGAATGAGCTGTAATCCTTTGAGGCGGAGTTTTACCCGACTCGACATAGGTATGATGAATTAAAGATTTCAACCAAGATGCCAAAGAAATGGCAGAAGCTTTCTGGCCTTTTCTAGAACCGGAAAAGATAACAAATAGACTAGAAGTCTTTCAGAAAGACTTAGTAGCTTCAACATAATATTTCAAAGCTCTAACAACATCCAAAGAATGCAACAATTTCTCCTTAGAATTCTTAGGATTAGGACATAATGAAGGAACCACAATTTCTCTACTAATGTTGTTGGAATTCACAACCTTAGGTAAAAATTCAAAAGAAGTTCGCAACACCGCCTTATCCTGATGAAAAATCAGAAAAGGAGACTCACAAGAAAGAGCGGATAATTCAGAGACTCTTCTGGCAGAAGAGATCGCCAAAAGGAACAAAACTTTCCAAGAAAGTAATTTAATGTCCAATGAATGCATGGGTTCAAAAGGAGGAGCTTGAAGAGCCCCCAGAACCAAATTCAAACTCCAAGGAGGAGAAAATTGACTTAATGACAGGTTTTATACGAACCAAAGCTTGTACAAAACAATGAATATCAGGAAGATTAGCAATCTTTCTGTGAAAAAGAACAGAAAGAGCAGAGATTTGTCCTTTCAAAGAACTTGCGGATAAACCTTTATCTAAACCATCCTGAAGAAACTGTAAAATTCTCGGAATTCTAAAAGAATGCCAAGAAAAATGATGAGAAAGACACCAAGAAATATAAGTCTTCCAGACTCTATAATATATCTCTCTAGATACAGATTTACGATCCTGTAACATAGTATTAATCACAGAGTCAGAGAAAGCTCTTTGACCAAGAATCAAGCGTTCAATCTCCATACCTTTAAATTTAAGGATTTGAGATCCTGATGGAAAAAAAGGACCTTGCGACAGAAGGTCTGGTCTTAGCGGAAGAGTCCACGGATGGCAAGAGGCCATCCGGACAAGATCCGCATACCAAAACCTGTGAGGCCATGCCAGAGCTACCAGCAGAACAAAGAGCATTCCTTCAGAATCTTGGAGATTACTCTTGGAAGAAGAACTAGAGGCGGAAAGATATAGGCAGGATGATACTTCCAAGGAAGTGATAATGCATCCACTGCTTCCGCCTGAGGATCCCGGGATCTGGACAGATACCTGGGAAGTTTCTTGTTTAGATGAGACGCCATTAGATCTATTTCTGGAAGCTCCCACATTTGAACAATCTGAAGAAATACCTCTGGGTGAAGAGACCATTCGCCCGGATGCAACGTTTGGCGACTGAGATAATCCGCTTCCCAATTGTCTATACCTGGGATATGAACCGCAGAGATTAGACAGGAGCTGGATTCCGCCCAAACCAGAATTCGAGATACTTCTTTCATAGCCAGAGGACTGTGAGTCCCTCCTTGATGATTGATGTATGCCACAGTTGTGACATTGTCTGTCTGAAAACAAATGAACGATTCTCTCTTCAGAAGAGGCCAAGACTGAAGAGCTCTGAAAATTGCACAGAGTTCCAAAATATTGATCGGTAATCTCACCTCCTGAGATTCCCAAACTCCTTGTGCCGTCAGAGATCCCCACACAGCTCCCCAACCTGTAAGACTTGCATCTGTTGAAATTACAGTCCAGGTCGGAAGAACAAAAGAAGCCCCCTGAATTAAACAATGGTGATCTGTCCACCACGTTAGAGAGTGTCGTACAATCGGTTTTAAAGATATTAATTGAGATATCTTTGTGTAATCCCTGCACCATTGATTCAGCATACAGAGCTGAAGAGGTCGCATGTGAAAACGAGCAAAGGGGATCGCGTCCGATGCAGCAGTCATAAGACCTAGAATTTCCATGCATAAGGCTACCGAAGGGAATGATTGTGACTGAAGGTTTCGACAAGCTGAAATCAATTTTAGACGTCTCTTGTCTGTCAAAGACAGAGTCATGGACACTGAATCTATCTGGAAACCCAGAAAGGTTACCCTTGTCTGAGGAATCAATGAACTTTTTAGTAAATTGATCCTCCAACCATGATCTTGAAGAAACAATACAAGTTGATTCGTATGAGATTCTGCTAAATGTAAAGACTGAGCAAGTACCAAGATATCGTCCAAATAAGGAAATACCACAATACCCTGTTCTCTGATTACAGACAGAAGGGCACCGAGAACCTTTGTAAAAATTCTTGGAGCTGTAGCTAGGCCAAACGGCAGAGCCACAAACTGGTAATGCTTGTCCAGAAAAGAGAATCTCAGGAACTGATAATGATCTGGATGAATCGGAATATGCAGATATGCATCCTGTAAATCTATTGTGGACATATAATGCCCTTGCTGAACAAAAGGCAAGATAGTCCTTACAGTTACCATTTTGAACGTTGGTATCCTTACATAACGATTCAATATTTTTAGATCCAGAACTGGTCTGAAGGAATTCTCCTTCTTTGGTACAATGAAGAGATTCAAATAAAACCCCAGCCCCTGTTCCAGAACTGGAACTGGCATAATTACTCCAGCCAACTCTAGATCTGAAACACATTTCAGAAATGCTTGAGCTTTCACTGGATTTACTGGGACACGGGAAAGAAAAAATCTCTTTACAGGAGGTCTTATCTTGAAACCAATTCTGTACCCTTCTGAAACAATGTTCTGAATCCAAAGATTGTGAACAGAATTGATACAAATTTCTTTGAAAAAACGTAACCTGCCCCCTACCAGCTGAGTTGGAATGAGGGCCGCACCTTCATGTGGACTTAGAAGCTGGCTTTGCTTTTCTAGAAGGCTTGGATTTATTCCAGACTGGAGATGGTTTTCAAACTGAAACTGCTCCTGAGGATGAAGGATCAGGCCTTTGTTCTTTGTTGAAATGAAAGGAACGAAAACGATTATTAGCCCTGTTTTTACCCTTAGATTTTTTATCCTGTGGTAAAAAAGTTCCTTTCCCACCAGTAACAGTTGAGATAATAGAATCCAACTGAGAACCAAATAATTTGTTACCCTGGAAAGAAATGGAAAGTAGAGTCGATTTAGAAGACATATCAGCATTCCAAGTTTTAAGCCATAAAGCTCTTCTAGCTAAAATAGCTAGAGACATAAACCTGACATCAACTCTGATAATATCAAAAATGGCATCACAGATAAAATTATTAGCATGTTGAAGAAGAATAATAATATTATGAGAATCATGATCGGTTACTTGTTGCGCTAAAGTTTCCAACCAAAAAGTTGAAGCTGCAGCAACATCAGCCAATGATATAGCAGGTCTAAGAAGATTACCTGAACACAGATAAGCTTTTCTTAGAAAGGATTCAATTTTCCTATCTAAAGGATCCTTAAACGAAGTACCATCTGACGTAGGAATAGTAGTATGTTTAGCAAGGGTAGAAATAGCCCCATCAACTTTAGGGATTTTGTCCCAAAATTCTAATCTGTCAGACGGCACAGGATATAATTGCTTAAAACGTTTAGAAGGAGTAAATGAATTACCCAAATTATTCCATTCTCTGGAAATTACTTCAGAAATAGCACCAGGAACAGGAAAAACTTCTGGAATAACCACAGGAGATTTAAAGACCTTATCTAAACGTTTAGATTTAGTATCAAGAGGACCAGAATCCTCAATTTCTAAAGCAATTAGTACTTCTTTAAGTAAAGAACGAATAAATTCCATTTTAAATAAATATGAAGATTTATCAGCATCAACCTCTGAGACAGAATCCTCTGAACCAGAAGAGTCATTAGAATCAGAATGATGATGTTCATTTAAAAATTCATCTGTATAAAGAGACGTTTTAAAAGATTTTTTATGTTTACTAGAAGGAGGAATAACAGACATAGCCTTCTTGATGGATTCAGAAACAAAATCTCTTATGTTATCAGGAACATTCTGAACATTAGATGTTGATGGAACTGCAACAGGTAATGGTACATTACTAAAGGAAATATTATCTGCATTAACAAGTTTGTCATGACAATTAATACAAACAACAGCTGGAGGAACAGCTACCAAAAGTTTACAGCAGATACACTTAGCTTTGGTAGTTCCAGCACCAGACAGCGATTTTCCTGAAGTATCTTCTGACTCAGATGCAACGTGAGACATCTTGCAATATGTAAGAGAAAAAACAACATATAAAGCAAAATAGATCAAATTCCTTAAATGACAGTTTCAGGAATGGGAAAAAATGCCAAAGAACAAGCTTCTAGCAACCAGAAGCAAATGAAAAATGAGACTTAAATAATGTGGAGACAAAAGCGACACCCATATTTTTTTAGCGCCAAATAAGACGCCCACATTATTTGGCGCCTAAATGCTTTTGGCGCCAAAAAATGACGCCACATCCTGAACGTCAAAAAAATGACGCAACTTCCGGCGACACGTATGACGCCGGAAACAGAAAAGATTTTTTGCGCCAAAAAAATCCACGCCAAGAATGACGCAATAAAATGAAGCATTTTCAGCTCCCGCGAGCCTAACAGCCCACAGGGAAAAAAAGTCAAATTTTTAAGGTAAGAAAAATATTTGATTTAAGTGCATTATCCCAAATATGAAACTGACTGTCTGAAAATAAGGAATGTTGAACATCCTGAGTCAAGGCAAATAAATGCTTGAATACATATATTTAGAACTTTAATAAAAAAGTGCCCAACCATAGCTTAGAGTGTCACAGAAAATAAGACTTACTTACCCCAGGACACTCATCTACATGTTTGTAGAAAGCCAAACCAGTACTGAAACGAGAATCAGCAGAGGTAATGGTAAATATAAGAGTATATCGTTGATCTGAAAAGGGAGGTAAGAGATGAATCTCTACGACCGATAAAAGAGAACCTATGAAATAGACCCCGTAGAAGGAGATCATTGAATTCAAACAGGCAATACTCTCCTCACATCCCTCTGACATTCACTGCACGCTGAGAGGAAAACCGGGCTCCAACTTGCTGCGGAGCGCATATCAACGTAGAATCTAGCACAAACTTACTTCACCACCTCCATAGGAGGCAAAGTTTGTAAAACTGAATTGTGGGTGTGGTGAGGGGTGTATTTGTAGGCATTTTAAGGTTTGGGAAACTTTGCCCCTCCTGGTAGGAATGTATATCCCATACGTCACTAGCTCATGGATTCTTGCTAATTACATGAAAGAAATCAACAGTGGTGATCAATAGCGGTTTCACAAGTTGGCATCATAATGTGACATATTAATTATTTAACCACTAGTTAGTCAATATCATAATGTGACATATTGGTTCGTTAAAACAGCTGTATTTACACTGACGAAGCAGGGGTATGTAAGACACATATATGATGTCTATAAACATAATTATCTTGACAACAAAAATTAAACATTAATGATCATATAGCTTCTTAACCTAAGATCATCACCCAGTATACCATATATAATTTGCAAAAGATAACCACATGCAATCCATACAGAAAGCACAGGTGGTATTAAATCATCATATATAGTGTATGTGTCCAGGGCCGGACTGGGACCAAAAAGAGGCCCGGGCATTTTAGGGCAAAGAGGCCCACTCCGCCTCCCGCTCACCATTTCTTATTTAAAGGGACAGTCTAGTAAAAATTAAACTTTCATGATTCAGATAGGGCATGTCATTTTAAACAACTTTTCAATTTACATTTATCATCAAATTTGCTTTGTTCTCTTAGTATTCTAAGTTGAAAATTAAACCTGGATAGGCTCATATGCTAATTTCTAAGACCTTGAAGGCCACCTCTTATCTGAATGCATTTGACAGTTGTTCACAGCTAGAGGATGTTAGTTCGTGTGTGCCATATAGATTACATTGTGCTCACACCTGTGAAGCTACTTGTGAGAGGAAATATTTAAATTTGTATTTATAATGATACTTATATAGTAATAAAAATTATATTAATTTCAGTTACAGTTACAAAATGGTGCATGAATAGATTTAAACATAAATAAATGAATAAATTATTAGAATTATCCTGTTTCACCTTCCTACCTGCTTTTCAAAAAAGGATACCAAGAGAACAAATAAAATTGATAATAGCAGTAAATAGCACTAACACATTATCCAAACACCAGAGCCCATGAACTGAAATTAACCGCTACACCACTCAAGTAAACCAAAATACAACATCCCCTTATTACACCTGCCTTTAACCCCTTGATCCTCCAATTGCCTTAGCCTCTTAACCCATAGTCACCACATTTATTTAACTGATCTATTCTAACTCCCTGTACCCCATACCTCCCCATGATAAAATACTAATTGTGACCTGGTTGCCACAGCATATAAATCCCAAATAAAGTACAACCTCTCAAGTACAGGATTACTTCTACCAGGAATCAACACTGCCCATAGCATTCCTCTCATAATGGATACCCATCACCCATGATAGACAAAAACATAAAGTCGTTGAGAATGATGCACATTAAAAAGTCGTTGAGATGCACATTAAACTGTAAGAGTACATACATGAGATCAATGTCAGCTTCTTACCAGACTTTTCTAGGGCCACAGGTATGGCATATGCTGGCCCCATCCCCATAAACATCAGGAGGAACGCCAACTACAGCAAAAGTCTGACTGCAACATGCCAAGGATGGGGAGACCTAGCTGCGGCTGTGTTGCCTGCGCAGCTGTGAAGTGTTTTGCGCCATTAACACTGCAGAGTTCAGCAGCTCCAGCTCACACTGTCAGAGTCTCTCAGACCTCAGACAGAAAGTCCGGTAGTCAGCGTGCAGCCACAGCGCAGCCAGTATTGGGCCCCCAGCGGTGGCAGGCCACATTACACTAGTGCGGCCGTGTCTGTGTGTGAGAGCTGAACTCAGTACTCAGAGTCAGTCTCAGACGGTGAGCAGCTGCGGCACTACTGGCACTGTATATTATGTCGCACACGCACAGAGAGAGTCGCAATAAAATTTTGGGGCAAACAAACTAAGACAGAAGCTAGCCACAGGCACAGCACTCAGATAGTGGGCGGGCTAAGGCAACCAGCGGCCCACCGGGCATATGCCCGGTATGCCCTATGGCCAGTCTGGGCCTGTATGTGTCCATCTAATGCAAGAAGGTGTTATTTTAACAGAGGATGTTAATATAATCTATAGACCAAAGGTTCATAAATAGAAAACTCAAAAAAATATTTGTTGTCAACTGTTGTAACTCCATCTTCAGTGGCAAACAGGTCTATATCTGAACTACCTTCACCAAATCTTAAAACATATTCACATACGTTTGTCAATTGTATAAATCAAATATACATCTAAAATAATTCCGCTATACAGAAAGGTTCCTAATGTAAATCATCTTAGTATATAAACCTTTGATGTAAACCACATATGTTTTGATTGTCACAAGTAACCATGCCAGTCAATACTTGCGTTTAATCCCTTTGACTGAATAGTGTGCAGCATGAATATATATTGTGCTTCCAACTGCAGTAATCTGTTGCATCTGTCACCACCTGTTGGTGGATGCGGAACATGACCAATTAATCTGAATCTTAGATCTTTCACAGTATGCTGTTTCTACATAAAGGGTCTGGCCACTGGTTGGTCTGATGTCTGTGTATTAATAGCTGCTCTGATAGCACTAACATCTGCATGCCATATAAAGCGGGGGAGCACTAACATCTGCATGCCATATAAAGCGGGGGAGCACTAACATCTGCATGCCATAAAAAGCGGGGGAGCACTAACATCTGCATGCCATATAAAGCGGGGGAGCACTAACATCTGCATGCCATATAAAGCGGGGGTGCACTAACATCTGCATGCCATATAAAGCGGGGGAGCACTAACATCTGCATGCCATATAAAGCGGGGGTGCACTAACATCTGCATGCCATATAAAGCGGGGGAGCACTAACATCTGCATGCCATATAAAGCGGGGGAGCACTAACATCTGCAGGCCATAAAAAGCGGGGGAGCACTAACATCTGCATGCCATATAAAGCGGGGGAGCACTAACATCTGCATGCCATATAAAGCGGGGGAGCACTAACATCTCCATGCCATATAAAGGGAGGGTGCACTAACATCTGCATGCCATATAAAGCGGGGTTGCACTAACATCTGCATGCCATATAAAGCGGGGGTGCACTAACATCTGCATGCCATATAAAGCGAGGGCGAAATAACATCTGCATGCCATATAAAGCGGGGGAGCACTAACATCTGCATTCCATATAAAGCGGGGAGCACTAACATCTGCATTCCATATAAAGCGGGGGTGCACTAACATCTGCATGCCATATAAAGCGGGGGAGCACTAACATCTGCATGCCATATAAAGCGGGGGAGAACTAACATCTGCATGCCATATAAAGCGGGGGTGCACTAACATCTCCATGCCATATAAAGTGAGGGTGCACTAACATCTGCATGCCATATAAAGTGAGGGTGCACTAACATCTGCATGCCATATAAAGCGAGGGCGCACTAACATCTGCATGCCATATAAAGCGGGGGAGCACTAACATCTGCATTCCATATAAAGCGGGGGTGAACTAACATCTGCATGCCATATAAAGCGGGGGAGCACTAACATCTGCATGCCATATAAAGCGGGGGTGCACTAACATCTACATGCCATATAAAGTGGGGGTGCACTAACATCTCCAAGCCATATAAAGTGAGGGTGCACTAACATCTGCATGCCATATAAAGCGGGGGAGCACTAACATCTGCATGCCATATAAAGCGGGGGAGCACTAACATCTGCATGCCATATAAAGCGGGGGTGCACTAACATCTCCATGCCATATAAAGTGAGGGTGCACTAACATCTCCATGCCATATAAAGTGAGGGTGCACTAACATCTGCATGCCATATAAAGTGAGGGTGCACTAACATCTGCATGCCATATAAAGCGGAGGCGCACTAACATCTGCATGCCATATAAAGCGGGGGAGCACTAACATCTGCATTCCATATAAAGCGGGGGTGCACTAACATCTGCATGCCATATAAAGCGGGGGAGCACTAACATCTACATGCCATATAAAGCTGGGGTGCACTAACATCTGCATGCCATATAAAGCGGGGGTGCACTAACCTCTACATGCCATATAAAGCGGGGGTGCACTAACATCTGCATGCCATATAAAGCGGGGGTGCAATTACATCTGCATGCCATATAAAGCGGGGGAGCACTAACATCTGCATGCCATATAAAGCGGGGGAGCACTAACATCTGCATGCCATATAAAGCGGGGGAGCACTAACATCTGCATGCCATATAAAGCGGGGGAGCACTAACATTTGCATGCCATATAAAGCGGGGAGCACTAACATCTGCATGCCATATAAAGCGGGGAGCACTAACATCTGCATGCCATATAAAGTGGGGAGCACTAACATCTGCATGCCATATAAAGCGGGGGCGCACTAACATCTGCATGTCATATAAAGCGGGGGAGCACTAACATCTGCATGCCATATAAAGCGGGGGTGCACTAACATCTGCATGCCATATAAAGCGAGGGTGCACTAACATCTGCATGCCATATAAAGCGGGGGTGTACTAACATCTGCATGCCATATAAAGCGGGGGTGCAATAACATCTGCATGCCATATAAAGCGGGGGCGCACTAACATCTGCATGCCATATAAAGCGGGGGCGCACTAACATCTGCATGCCATATAAAGCGGGGGTGTACTAACATCTGCATACCATATAAAGCGGGGGTGCAATAACATCTGCATGCCATATAAAGCGGGGGCGCACTAACATCTGCATGCCATATAAAGCGGGGGCGCACTAACATCTGCATGCCATATAAAGCGGGGGTGCACTAACATCTCCATGCCATATAAAGTGAGGGTGCTCAACATCTGAATGCCATATAAAGCGAGGGCGCACTAACATCTGCATGCCATATAAAGCGGGGGAGCACTAACATCTGCATTCCATATAAAGCGGGGGAGCACTAACATCTGCATGCCATATAAAGCCGGGGTGCACTAACATCTGCATGCCATATAAAGCCGGGGTGCACTAACATCTGCATGCCATATAAAGCGGGGGCGCACTAACATCTGCATGCCATATAAAGTGGGGGAGCACTAACATCTGCATGCCATATAAAGCGGGGGTGCACTAACATCTGCATGCCATATAAAGGGGGGTGCACTAACATCTGCATGCCATATAAAGCCAGGGTGCACTAACATCTGCATGCCATATAAAACAGGGTGCACTAACATCTGCATGCCATATAAAGGGGGGTGCACTAACATCTGCATGCCATATAAAGCGGGGGAGCACTAACATCTGCATGCCATATAAAGCGGGGGAGCACTAACATCTGCATGCCATATAAAACGGGGGTGCACTAACATCTGCATGCCATATAAAGCGGGGGTGCACTAACATCTGCATGCCATATAAAGCGGGGGAGCACTAACATCTGCATGCCATATAAAACGGGGGTGCACTAACATCTGCATGCCATATAAAGCGGGGGAGCAATAACATCTGCATGCCATATAAAGCGGGGGTGCAATAACATCTGCATGCCATATAAAGCGGGGGAGCACTAACATCTGCATGCCATATAAAGCGAGGGTGCACTAACATCTGCATGCCATATAAAGCGAGGGTGCACTAACATCTGCATGCCATATAAAGCGGGGTTGCACTAACATCTGCATGCCATATAAAGCGGGGTTGCACTAACATCTGCATGCCATATAAAGCAGGGGTGCACTAACATCTGCATGCCATATAAAGCGGGGGTGCACTAACATCTGCATGCCATATAAAGCAAAGGGTGCACTAACATCTGCATGCCATATAAAGCAGGGGGTGCACTAACATCTGCATGCCATATAAACCGGGAGTGCACTAACATCTGCATGCCATATAAAGCGGGGGTGCAATAACATCTGCATGCCATATAAAGCGGGGGTGCACTAACATCTGCATGCCATATAAAGCAGGGGGTGCACTAACATCTGCATGCCATATAAAGCGGGGGTGCACTAACATCTCCATGTCATATAAAGCGGGGGTGCACTAACACCTTGATGCCATATAAAGTGGGGTTGCACTAACATCTGCAGGCCATATAAAGTGGGGGTGCAATAACATCTGCAGGCCATATAAAGCGGGGGTGCACTAAAATCTGCATGCCATATAAAGCGGGGGAGCACTAACATCTGCATTCCATATAAAGCGGGGGAGCACTAACATCTGCATGCCATATAAAGCCGGGGTGCACTAACATCTGCATGCCATATAAAGCCGGGGTGCACTAACATCTGCATGCCATATAAAGCGGGGGTGCACTAACATCTGCATGCCATATAAAGTGGGGGAGCACTAACATCTGCATGCCATATAAAGCGGGGGAGCACTAACATCTGCATGCCATTTAAAGGGGGGTGCACTAACATCTGCATGCCATATAAAGCCGGGGTGCACTAACATCTGCATGCCATATAAAGCGGGGGTGCACTAACATCTGCATGCCATATAAAGTGGGGGAGCACTAACATCTGCATGCCATATAAAGCGGGGGAGCACTAACATCTGCATGCCATTTAAAGGGGGGGTGCACTAACATCTGCATGCCATATAAAGGGGGGGTGCACTAACATCTGCATGCCATATAAAGCCAGGGTGCACTAACATCTGCATGCCATATAAAATGGGGTGCACTAACATCTGCATGCCATATAAAGCGGGGGTGCACTAACATCTGCATGCCATATAAAGCAGGGGGTGCACTAACATCTGCATGCCATATAAAGCGGGGGTGCACTAACATCTCCATGTCATATAAAGCGGGGGTGCACTAACACCTTGATGCCATATAAAGTGGGGTTGCACTAACATCTGCAGGCCATATAAAGTGGGGGTGCAATAACATCTGCAGGCCATATAAAGCGGGGGTGCACTAAAATCTGCATGCCATATAAAGCGGGGGAGCACTAACATCTGCATTCCATATAAAGCGGGGGAGCACTAACATCTGCATGCCATATAAAGCCGGGGTGCACTAACATCTGCATGCCATATAAAGCCGGGGTGCACTAAGATCTGCATGCCATATAAAGCGGGGGTGCACTAACATCTGCATGCCATATAAAGTGGGGGAGCACTAACATCTGCATGCCATATAAAGCGGGGGAGCACTAACATCTGCATGCCATTTAAAGGAGGGTGCACTAACATCTGCATGCCATATAAAGCCGGGGTGCACTAACATCTGCATGCCATATAAAGCGGGGGTGCACTAACATCTGCATGCCATATAAAGTGGGGGAGCACTAACATCTGCATGCCATATAAAGCGGGGGAGCACTAACATCTGCATGCCATTTAAAGGGGGGGTGCACTAACATCTGCATGCCATATAAAGGGGGGGTGCACTAACATCTGCATGCCATATAAAGCCAGGGTGCACTAACATCTGCATGCCATATAAAATGGGGTGCACTAACATCTGCATGCCATATAAAGGGGGGTGCACTAACATCTGCATGCCATATAAAGCGGGGGAGCACTAACATCTGCATGCCATATAAAGCGGGGGAGCACTAACATCTGCATGCCATATAAAGCGGGGGTGCACTAACATCTGCATGCCATATAAAGCGGGGGAGCACTAACATCTGCATGCCATATAAAACGGGGGTGCACTAACATCTGCATGCCATATAAAGCGAGGATGCACTAACATCTGCATGTCATATAAAGCAGGGGGTGTACTAATATCTGCATGCCATATAAAGCGGGGGAGCAATAACATCTGCATGCCATATAAAGCGGGGGTGCAATAACATCTGCATGCCATATAAAGCGGGGGAGCACTAACATCTGCATGCCATATAAAGCGAGGGTGCACTAACATCTGCATGCCATATAAAGCGAGGGTGCACTAACATCTGCATGCCATATAAAGCGGGGTTGCACTAACATCTGCATGCCATATAAAGCGGGGTTGCACTAACATCTGCATGCCATATAAAGCAGGGGTGCACTATCATCTGCATGCCATATAAAGCGGGGGTGCACTAACATCTGCATGCCATATAAAGCAGGGGGTGCACTAACATCTGCATGCCATATAAAGCAGGGGGTGCACTAACATCTGCATGCCATATAAAGCGGGGGTGCACTAACATCTGCATGCCATATAAAGCGGGGGTGTACTAACATCTGCATGCCATATAAAGCGGGGGTGCACTAACATCTGCATGCCATATAAAGCGGGGGTGCACTAACATCTGCATGCCATATAAAGCGGGGGAGCACTAACATCTGCATGCCATATAAAGCGGGGGTGCACTAACATCTGCATGCCATATAAAGCAGGGGGTGCACTAACATCTGCATGCCATATAAAGCGGGGGTGCACTAACATCTCCATGTCATATAAAGCGGGGGTGCACTAACACCTTGATGCCATATAAAGTGGGGTTGCACTAACATCTGCAGGCAATATATAGTGGGGGTGCAATAACATCTGCAGGCCATATAAAGCGGGGGTGCACTAACATCTGCATGCCATATAAAGCGGGGGAGCACTAACATCTGCATTCCATATAAAGCGGGGTGCACTAACATCTGCATGCCATATAAAGCGGGGGAGCACTAACATCTGCATGCCATTTAAAGGGGGGGTGCACTAACATCTGCATGCCATATAAAGGGGGGGTGCACTAACATCTGCATGCCATATAAAGCCAGGGTGCACTAACATCTGCATGCCATATAAAATGGGGTGCACTAACATCTGCATGCCATATAAAGCGGGGGTGCACTAACATCTGCATGCCATATAAAGCGGGGGAGCACTAACATCTGCATTCCATATAAAGTGGGGGAGCACTAACATCTGCATGCCATATAAAGCGGGGGAGCACTAACATCTGCATGCCATTTAAAGGGGGGGTGCACTAACATCTGCATGCCATATAAAGGGGGGGTGCACTAACATCTGCATGCCATATAAAGCCAGGGTGCACTAACATCTGCATGCCATATAAAATGGGGTGCACTAACATCTGCATGCCATATAAAGCGGGGGTGCACTAACATCTGCATGCCATATAAAGCAGGGGGTGCACTAACATCTGCATGCCATATAAAGCGGGGGTGCACTAACATCTCCATGTCATATAAAGCGGGGGTGCACTAACACCTTGATGCCATATAAAGTGGGGTTGCACTAACATCTGCAGGCCATATAAAGTGGGGGTGCAATAACATCTGCAGGCCATATAAAGCGGGGGTGCACTAACATCTGCATGCCATATAAAGCGGGGGAGCACTAACATCTGCATTCCATATAAAGCGGGGGAGCACTAACATCTGCATGCCATATAAAGCCGGGGTGCACTAACATCTGCATGCCATATAAAGCCGGGGTGCACTAACATCTGCATGCCATATAAAGCGGGGGTGCACTAACATCTGCATGCCATATAAAGTGGGGGAGCACTAACATCTGCATGCCATATAAAGCGGGGGAGCACTAACATCTGCATGCCATTTAAAGGGGGGTGCACTAACATCTGCATGCCATATAAAGCCGGGGTGCACTAACATCTGCATGCCATATAAAGCGGGGGTGCACTAACATCTGCATGCCATATAAAGTGGGGGAGCACTAACATCTGCATGCCATATAAAGCGGGGGAGCACTAACATCTGCATGCCATTTAAAGGGGGGGTGCACTAACATCTGCATGCCATATAAAGGGGGGGTGCACTAACATCTGCATGCCATATAAAGCCAGGGTGCACTAACATCTGCATGCCATATAAAATGGGGTGCACTAACATCTGCATGCCATATAAAGGGGGGTGCACTAACATCTGCATGCCATATAAAGCGGGGGAGCACTAACATCTGCATGCCATATAAAGCGGGGGAGCACTAACATCTGCATGCCATATAAAGCGGGGGTGCACTAACATCTGCATGCCATATAAAGCGGGGGAGCACTAACATCTGCATGCCATATTAAACGGGGGTGCACTAACATCTGCATGCCATATAAAGCGAGGATGCACTAACATCTGCATGTCATATAAAGCAGGGGGTGTACTAATATCTGCATGCCATATAAAGCGGGGGAGCAATAACATCTGCATGCCATATAAAGCGGGGGTGCAATAACATCTGCATGCCATATAAAGCGGGGGAGCACTAACATCTGCATGCCATATAAAGCGAGGGTGCACTAACATCTGCATGCCATATAAAGCGAGGGTGCACTAACATCTGCATGCCATATAAAGCGGGGTTGCACTAACATCTGCATGCCATATAAAGCGGGGTTGCACTAACATCTGCATGCCATATAAAGCAGGGGTGCACTATCATCTGCATGCCATATAAAGCGGGGGTGCACTAACATCTGCATGCCATATAAAGCAGGGGGTGCACTAACATCTGCATGCCATATAAAGCAGGGGGTGCACTAACATCTGCATGCCATATAAAGCGGGGGTGCACTAACATCTGCATGCCATATAAAGCGGGGGTGCACTAACATCTGCATGCCATATAAAGCGGGGGTGCACTAACATCTGCATGCCATATAAAGCGGGGGTGCACTAACATCTGCATGCCATATAAAGTGGGGGAGCACTAACATCTGCATGCCATATAAAGCGGGGGTGCACTAACATCTGCATGCCATATAAAGCAGGGGGTGCACTAACATCTGCATGCCATATAAAGCGGGGGTGCACTAACATCTCCATGTCATATAAAGCGGGGGTGCACTAACACCTTGATGCCATATAAAGTGGGGTTGCACTAACATCTGCAGGCAATATATAGTGGGGGTGCAATAACATCTGCAGGCCATATAAAGCGGGGGTGCACTAACATCTGCATGCCATATAAAGCGGGGGAGCACTAACATCTGCATTCCATATAAAGCGGGGTGCACTAACATCTGCATGCCATATAAAGCGGGGGAGCACTAACATCTGCATGCCATATAAAGCGGGGGTGCACTAACATCTGCATGCCATATAAAGCGAGGGCGCACTAACAACTGCATGCCATATAAAGCGGGGGTGCACTAACATCTGCATGCCATATAAAGCGGGGTGCACTAACATCTGCATGCCATATAAAGCGGGGGAGCACTAACATCTGCATGCCATATAAAGTGGGGGTGCACTAACATCTGCATGCCATATAAAGCGAGGGCGCACTAACATCTGCATGCCATATAAAGCGGGGGTGCACTAACATCTGCATGCCATATAAAGCGGGGGTGCACTAACATCTGCATGCCATATAAAGCGGGGTGCACTAACATCTGCATGCCATATAAAGCGGGGGAGCACTAACATCTGCATGCCATATAAAGCGGGGGTGCACTAACATCTGCATGCCATATAAAGCGAGGGCGCACTAACATCTGCTTGCCATATAAAGCGGGGGTGCACTAACATCTGCATGCCATATAAAGCGGGGGTGCAATAACATCTGCATGCCATATAAAGCGGGGGTGCACTAACATCTGCATGCCATATAAAGCGGGGGAGCACTAACATCTGCATGCCATATAAAGCGGGGGAGCACTAACATCTGCATGCCATATAAAGCGGGGGAGCACTAACATCTGCATGCCATATAAAGCGAGGTTGCACTAACATCTACATGCCATATAAAGCGGGGGTGCAATAACATCTGCATGCCATATAAAGCGGGGGGTGCAATAACATCTGCATGCCATATAAAGCGGGGGTGAACTAACATCTGCATGCCATATAAAGCGGGGGAGCACTAACATCTGCATGCCATATAAAGCGGGGGTGCAATAACATCTGCATGCCATATAAAGCGGGGGAGCACTAACATCTGCATGCCATATAAAGCGGGGGTGCACTAACATCTGCATGCCATATGAAGCAGGGGGTGCACTAACCTCTGCATGCCATAAAAAGCGGGGGTGCACTAACATCTGCATGCCATATAAAGCGGGGGTGCAATAACATCTGCATGCCATATAAAGCGGGGGTGCAATAACATCTGCATGCCATATAAAGCGGGGATGCAATAACATCTGCATGCCATATAAAGCGGGGGTGCAATAACATCTGCATGCCATATAAAGCGGGGGTGCAATAACATCTGCATCCCATATAAAGCGGGGGTGCACTAATATCTGCATGCCATATAAAGCGGGGGTGCACTAATATCTGCATGCCATATAAAGCGGGGTGCACTAACATCTGCATGCCATATAAAGCGGGGGAGCACTAACATCTGCATGCCATATAAAGCGGGGGGTGCACTAACATCTGCATGCCATATAAAGCGAGGGCGCACTAACATCTGCATGCCATATAAAGCGGGGGTGCACTAACATCTGCATGCCATATAAAGCGGGGGTGCAATAACATCTGCATGCCATATAAAGCGGGGGTGCACCAATATCTGCATGCCATATAAAGCGGGGATGCACTAACATCTGCATGCCATATAAAGCGGGGGAGCACTAACATCTGCATGCCATATAAAGCGGGGGAGCACTAACATCTGCATGCCATATAAAGCGAGGTTGCACTAACATCTGCATGCCATATAAAGCGGGGGTGCAATAACATCTGCATGCCATATAAAGCGGGGGTGCAATAACATCTGCATGCCATATAAAGCGGGGGTGCACTAACATCTGCATGCCATATAAAGCGGGGGTGCAATAACATCTGCATGCCATATAAAGCGGGGGTGCACCAATATCTGCAGGCCATATAAAGCGGGGATGCACTAACATCTGCATGCCATATAAAGCGGGGGAGCACTAACATCTGCATGCCATATAAAGCGAGGTTGCACTAACATCTGCATGCCATATAAAGCGGGGGTGCAATAACATCTGCATGCCATATAAAGCGGGGGTGCAATAACATCTGCATGCCATATAAAGCGGGGGAGCACTAACATCTGCATGCCATATAAAGCGGGGGTGCACTAACATCTGCATGCCATATAAAGCGGGGGAGCACTAACATCTGCATGCCATATAAAGCGGGGGTGCAATAACATCTGCATGCCATATAAAGCGGGGGAGCACTAACATCTGCATGCCATATAAAGCGGGGGTGCACTAACATCTGCATGCCATATGAAGCGGGGGTGCACTAACCTCTGCATGCCATAAAAAGCGGGGGTGCACTAACATCTGCATGCCATATAAAGCGGGGGTGCAATAACATCTGCATGCCATATAAAGCGGGGGTGCAATAACATCTGCATGCCATATAAAGCGGGGGTGCAATAACATCTGCATGCCATATAAACCGGGGGTGCAATAACATCTGCATCCCATATAAAGCGGGGGTGCACTAATATCTGCATGCCATATAAAGCGGGGGTGCACTAATATCTGCATGCCATATAAAGCGGGGTGCACTAACATCTGCATGCCATGTAAAGCGGGGGAGCACCAATATCTACATGCCATATAAAGCGGGGGAGCACTAACATCTGCATGCCATATAAAGCGGGGGCGCACTAACATCTGCATGCCATATAAAGCGGGGGAGCACTAACATCTGCATGCCATATAAAGCGGGGGAGCACTAACATCTGCATGCCATATAAAGCGAGGTTGCACTAACATCTGCATGCCATATAAAGCGGGGTGCAATAACATCTGCATGCCATATAAAGCGGGGGTGCATTAACATCTGCATGCCATATAAAGCGGGGGTGCACTAACATCTGCATGCCATATAAAGCGGGGGAGCACTAACATCTGCATGCCATATAAAGCGGGGGTGCAATAACATCTGCATGCCATATAAAGCGGGGGAGCACTAACATCTGCATGCCATATAAAGTGGGGGTGCACTAACATCTGCATGTTATATAAAGCGGGGGAGCACTAACATCTGCATGCCATATAAAGCGGGGGTGCACTAACATCTGCATGCCATATAAAGCGGGGGTGCACTAACATCTGCATGCCATATGAAGCGGGGGTGCACTAACCTCTGCATGCCATATAAAGCGGGGGTGCACTAACATCTGCATGCCATATAAAGCGGGGGTGCAATAACATCTGCATGCCATATAAAGCGGGGGTGCAATAACATCTGCATGCCATATAAAGCGGGGGTGCAATAACATCTGCATGCCATATAAAGCGGGGGTGCAATAACATCTGCATGCCATATAAAGCGGGGGTGCAATAACATCTGCATGCCATATAAAGCGGGGGTGCAATAACATCTGCATGCCATATAAAGCGAGGGCGCACTAACATCTGCATGCCATATAAAGCGAGGGCGCACTAACATCTGCATACCATATAAAGCGGGGGCGCACTAACATCTGCATGCCATATAAAGCGAGGGTGCACTAACATCTGCATGCCATATAAAGCGAGGGTGCACTAACATCTGCATGCCATATAAAGCAGGGGTGCACTAACATCTGCATGCCATATAAAGCGGGGGTGCACTAACATCTGCATGCCATATAAAGCGGGGGGCTCACTAACATCTGCATGCCATATAAAGCGGGGGTGCACTAACATCTGCATGCCATATAAAGCGGGGGAGCACTAACATCTGCATGCCATATAAAAAGCGGGGGAGCACTAACATCTGCATGCCATATAAAGCGGGGAGCACTAACATCTGCATGCCATATAAAGCGGGGGTGCACTAACATCTGCATGCCATATAAAGTGGGGGTGCACTAACATCTGCATGCCATATAAGGAGGGGTGCACTAACATCTGCATGCCATATAAAGTGGGGGAGCACTAACATCTGCATGCCATATAAAGCGGGGGAGCATTAACATCTGCATGCCATATAAAGTGAGGGAGCACTAACATCTGCATGCCATATAAAGCAGGGGAGCACTAACATCTGCATGCCATATAAAGTGAGGGAGCACTAACATCTGCATGCCATATAAAGCAGGGGAGCACTAACATCTGCATGCCATATAAAGCGGGGGTGCACTAACATCTGCATGCCATATAAAGCAGGGGAGCACTAACATCTGCATGCCATATAAAGCAGGGGAGCACTAACATCTGCATGCCATATGAAGCGGGGGTGCACTAACATCTGCATGCCATATAAAGCGAGGGTGCACTAACATTTGCATGCCATATAAAGTGAGGTTGCACTGACATCTGCATGCCATATAAAGCGGGGGTGCACTAACATCTGCATGCCATATAAAGCGGGGGTGCACTAACATCTGCATGCCATATAAAGCGGGGGTGCACTAACATCTGCATGCCATATAAAGCGGGGGTGCACTAACATCTGCATGCCATATGAAGCGGGGGTGCACTAACATCTGCATGCCATATAAAGTGGGGGTGCAATAACATCTGCATGCCATATGAAGCGGGGGTACACTAACATCTGCATGCCATATAAAGCGGGGGTGCACTAACATCTGCATGCCATATGAAGCGGGGGTGCACTAACATCTGCATGCCATATAAAGTGGGGGCGCACTAAACGATCGTCTGGGGTTGTCATGTTCCTTGTTCAGAGGAGAATTGCCTGGTATTTCGGGGCTGGACTGACCTTCCTTGGCAGGATCAGACTGATATACTTCAGGAAAGTTTTCTTCTGTGAAAAGCACACTGGTCTAAAAGAGGCTGCTTCCGGGTGGTAAATCGCCATAGAACAAGCCACTGAGCTGTTGTTCGTTCCTGGTAGAGCGCTTCTCTCTTTGTATGCAAATTATTATGACCCTGGGGAAGTCTCCCTATGGGTGATGGGGGAAACCAGACGTGGACTCCTTGCCCAGTGTGCTTAGAGGAATGTGGCTGCACCTCACTGACGAGGCCCATAGGAGGCCGAAACGATTGTCTGGGGTTGTCATGTTCCTTGTTCAGAGGAGAATTGCCTGGTATTTCGGGGGTGGACTGACCTTCCTTGGCAGGATCAGACTGATATACTTCAGGAAAGTTTTCTTCTGTGAAAAGCACACTGGTCTAAAAGAGGCTGCTTCCGGGTGGTAAATCGCCATAGAACAAGCCACTGAGCTGTTGTTCGTTCCTGGTAGAGCGCTTCTCTCTTTGTATGCAAATTATTATGACTCTGGGGAAGTCTCCCTATGGGTGATGGGGGAAACCAGACGTGGACTCCTTGCCCAGTGTGCTTAGAGGAATGTGGCTGCACCTCACTGACGAGGCCCATAGGAGGCCGAAACGATCGTCTGGGGTTGTCATGTTCCTTGTTCAGAGGAGAATTGCCTGGTATTTCGGGGCTGGACTGACCTTCCTTGGCAGGATCAGACTGATATACTTCAGGAAAGTTTTCTTCTGTGAAAAGCACACTGGTCTAAAAGAGGCTGCTTCCGGGTGGTAAATCGCCATAGAACAAGCCACTGAGCTGTTGTTCGTTCCTGGTAGAGCGCTTCTCTCTTTGTATGCAAATTATTATGACCCTGGGGAAGTCTCCCTATGGGGGATGGGGGAAACCAGACGTGGACTCCTTGCCCAGTGTGCTTAGAGGAATGTGGCTGCACCTCACTGACGAGGCCCATAGGAGGCCGAAATGATCGTCTGGGGTTGTCATGTTCCTTGTTCAGAGGAGAATTGCCTGGTATTTCGGGGCTGGACTGACCTTCCTTGGCAGGATCAGACTGATATACTTCAGGAAAGTTTTCTTCTGTGAAAAGCACACTGGTCTAAAAGAGGCTGCTTCCGGGTGGTAAATCGCTATAGAACAAGCCACTGAGCTGTTGTTCGTTCCTGGTAGAGCGCTTCTCTCTTTGTATGCAAATTATTATGACCCTGGGGAAGTCTCCCTATGGGTGATGGGGGAAACCAGACGTGGACTCCTTGCCCAGTGTGCTTAGAGGAATGTGGCTGCACCTCACTGACGAGGCCCATAGGAGGCCGAAACGATCGTCTGGGGTTGTCATGTTCCTTGTTCAGAGGAGAATTGCCTGGTATTTCGGGGCTGGACTGACCTTCCTTGGCAGGATCAGACTGATATACTTCAGGAAAGTTTTCTTCTGTGAAAAGCACACTGGTCTAAAAGAGGCTACTTCCGGGTGGTAAATCGCCATAGAACAAGCCACTGAGCTGTTGTTTGTTCCTGGTAGAGCGCTTCTCTCTTTGTATGCAAATTATTATGACCCTGGGGAAGTCTCCCTATGGGTGATGGGGGAAACCAGACGTGGACTCCTTGCCCAGTGTGCTTAGAGGAATGTGGCTGCACCTCACTGACGAGGCCCATAGGAGGCCGAAACGATCGTCTGGGGTTGTCATGTTCCTTGTTCAGAGGAGAATTGCCTGGTATTTCGGGGCTGGACTGACCTTCCTTGGCAGGATCAGACTGATATACTTCAGGAAAGTTTTCTTCTGTGAAAAGCACACTGGTCTAAAAGAGGCTGCTTCCGGGTGGTAAATCGCCATAGAACAAGCCACTGAGCTGTTGTTCGTTCCTGGTAGAGCGCTTCTCTCTTTGTATGCAAATTATTATGACCCTGGGGAAGTCTCCCTATGGGTGATGGGGGAAACCAGACGTGGACTCCTTGCCCAGTGTGCTTAGAGGAATGTGGCTGCACCTCACTGACGAGGCCCATAGGAGGCCGAAACGATCGTCTGGGGTTGTCATGTTCCTTGTTCAGAGGAGAATTGCCTGGTATTTCGGGGCTGGACTGACCTTCCTTGGCAGGATCAGACTGATATACTTCAGGAAAGTTTTCTTCTGTGAAAAGCACACTAGTCTAAAAGAGGCTGCTTCCGGGTGGTAAATCGCCATAGAACAAGCCACTGAGCTGTTGTTCGTTCCTGG
This sequence comes from Bombina bombina, assembly GCF_027579735.1. NCBI lineage: Eukaryota > Metazoa > Chordata > Amphibia > Anura > Bombinatoridae > Bombina > Bombina bombina. Next base: position 44,798,081 of record NC_069508.1, read on the forward strand.
TAGAGCTCTTCTCTCTTTGTATGCAAATTATTATGACCCTGGGGAAGTCTCCCTATGGGTGATGGGGGAAACCAGACGTGGACTCCTTGCCCAGTGTGCTTAGAGGAATGTGGCTGCACCTCACTGATGAGGCCCATAGGAGGCCGAAACGATCGTCTGGGGTTGTCATGTTCCTTGTTCAGAGGAGAATTGCCTGGTATTTCGGGGCTGGACTGACCTTCCTTGGCAGGATCAGACTGATATACTTCAGGAAAGTTTTCTTCTGTGAAAAGCACACTGGTCTAAAAGAGGCTGCTTCCGGGTGGTAAATCGCCATAGAACAAGCCACTGAGCTGTTGTTCGTTCCTGGTAGAGCGCTTCTCTCTTTGTATGCACTAACATCTGCATGCCATATAAAGCGGGGGAGCACTAACATCTGCATGCCATATAAGGAGGGGGTGCACTAACATCTGCATGCCATATAAAGCGGGGGAGCACTAACATCTGCATGCCATATAAAGCGGGGGTGCATTAGCATCTGCATGCCATATAAAGCGGGGGTGCATTAGCATCTGCATGCCATATAATGCGGGGGTGCATTAGCATCTGCATGCCATATAAAGCGGGGGTGCATTAGCATCTGCATGCCATATAAAGCGGGGGAGCACTAACATCTGCATGCCATATAAAGCGGGGGAGCACTAACATCTGCATGCCATATAAAGCGGGGGAGCACTAACATCTGCATGCCATATAAAGTGATGGTGCACTAACATCTGCATGCCATATAAAGCGGGGGAGCACTAACATCTGCATGCCATATAAGGAGGGGGTGCACTAACATCTGCATGCCATATAAAGCGGGGGTGCATTAGCATCTGCATGCCATATAAAGCGGGGGAGCACTAACATCTGCATGCCATATAAAGCAGGGGAGCACTAACATCTGCATGCCATATAAAGCAGGGGTGCATTAGCATCCGCATGCCATATAAGGAGGGGGTGCATTAGCATCTGCATGCCATATAAAGCGGGGGTGCATTAGCATCTGCATGCCATATAAAGCGAGGGTGCACTAACATCTGCATGCCATATAAAGCAGGGGTGCATTAGCATCTGCATGCCATATAAAGCGGGGGTGCATTAGCATCTGTATGCCATATAAAGCGGGGGTGCACTAACATCTGCATGTCATATAAAGCGGGGGTGCACTAACATCTGCATGTCATATAAAGCGGGGGTGCATTAGCATCTGCATGCCATATAAAGCGGGGGTGCACTAACATCTACATGCCATATAAAGCGGGGGAGCACTAACATCTGCATGCCATATAAGGAGGGGTTGCACTAACATCTATATGCCATATAAAGCAGGGGTGCACTAACATCTGCATGCCATATAAAGCGGGGGTGCACTAACATCTGCATGCCATATAAAGCGGGGTTGCACTAACATCTGCATGCCATATAAAGCGGGGGAGCACTAACATCTGCATGCCATATAAAGCGGGGGTGCATTAACATCTGCATGCCATATAAAGCGGGGGAGCATTAACATCTGCATGCCATATAAAGCGGGGGTGCACTAACATCTGCATGCCATATAAAGCGGGGGTGCACTAACATCTGCATGCCATATAAGGAGGGGTTCACTAACATCTGCATTCCATATAAAGCGGGGGTGCATTAGCATCTGCATGCCATATAAAGCGGGGGTGCATTAGCATCTGCATGCCATATAAAGCGGGGGTGCATTAGCATCTGCATGCCATATAAAGTGGGGGTGCATTAGCATCTGCATGCCATATAAGGAGGGGGTGCATTAGCATCTGCATGCCATATAAGGAGGGGGTGCATTAGCATCTGCATGCCATATAAGGAGGGGGTGCATTAGCATCTGCATGCCATATAAAGCGGGGGTGCATTAGCATCTGCATGCCATATAAAGTGGGGATGCATTAGCATCTGCATGCCATATAAGGAGGGGGTGCATTAGCATCTGCATGCCATATAAGGAGGGCGTGCATTAGCATCTGCATGCCATATAAGGAGGGGGTGCATTAGCATCTGCATGCCATATAAGGAGGGGGTGCATTAGCATCTGCATGCCATATAAAGCGGGGGTGCATTAGCATCTGCATGCCATATAAGGAGGGGGTGCATTAGCATCTGCATGCCATATAAGGAGGGGGTGCATTAGCATCTGCATGCCATATAAGGAGGGGGTGCATTAGCATCTGCATGCCATATAAAGCGGGGGTGCATTAGCATCTGCATGCCATATAAGGAGGGGATGCATTAGCATCTGCATGCCATATAAGGAGGGGGTGCATTAGCATCTGCATGCCATATAAAGCGGGGGTGCATTAGCATCTGCATGCCATATAAAGCTGGGGTGCATTAGCATCTGCATGCCATATAAGGAGGGGGTGCATTAGCATCTGCATGCCATATAAGGAGGGGTGCATTAACATCTGCATGCCATATAAGGAGGGGGTGCATTAGCATCTGCATGCCATATAAAGCGGGGGTGCATTAGCATCTGCATGCCATATAAAGCGGGGGTGCATTAGCATCTGCATGCCATATAAAGCGGGGGTGCATTAGCATCTGCATGCCATATAAAGTGGGGGTGCATTAGCATCTGCATGCCATATAAGGAGGGGGTGCACTAACACCTTGATGCCATATAAAGCGGGGGTGCATTAGCATCTGCATGCCATATAAAGTGGGGGTGCATTAGCATCTGCATGCCATATAAGGAGGGGGTGCACTAACACCTTGATGCCATATAAAGCGGGGGTGCACTAAATCCCTCACATAACAGACTTCTCTAGGGGAGCGCAGTAAAATTCATGTTGCATATCACTTGAGTACTCAATGCTGCACTAAGCTGAGGGTGGAATTCTTCATGTAATTCTGAGCTACAGGGGTCTATTTATGAAGCAGTGAATGCTGCTTCCAACCCTCTCCACTTCAGTTCTGGCTGAAGCGGAAGTTAAAAAGCAGTGGTCCTAAGACCACTGCTCCTTAACTCGTCTATCACCTCTGAGGTGGCGGACAGCAATCAACCCGATCGAATACGATCGGGTTTATTGACACGATCGGGTTGATTGTGAACTGCTGGTATTGCACCAGCAGTTTACAAGAACTGCTAGTGCAATGATAAATGCTGACAGCGTATGCTGTCGACATTTATTGAAGTGCGGCGGACATGATACGCTATAGCGGATCATGTTTGTCCGCACCATGATAAATTTACCCCATAATGTTAATATAATGGTTTAAAAGAGCTATATTTTGCAGCTGTGTTTTGGATTGTGCTTATTTGTAATATGATCACAATCAGCGAGCAAATAGCAATATCCTATAAAAATATAGAATGTGCTAAAAATGTTTTGGGGGCAATAAGATACTTTGGTTAAAATATTTAACCATCTACTTTGTAATTCCAGACTGAGTGCTATTCTTTGCATGAGGTTTGCGAAATATAATGCACTCTTCGCTACATATTGCACGCCACTTGTAATTTACCCTTTTATTTGATATGACATTTGGAATTTAAGGGGACATGAAACTCCAGAATTTTCTTTTTCATGTTAAAGACAAAACATACCATTATATATAAAAAAAAGTTTCCAAATTAATTCTTTTAGCAAATTTGTTTCTTCTCATTGTATTTTTTTGTTGAAGAGCATACCTAGGTATGTAGAATGCACGTGTATGGAGCACAACATAGCAGTAAATATTTCTGCCTTCTAGTGCCCTAGTAAATGTATAACATTGTTAAAAGTTTTCTTGCAAAACTGTTACCATAGGCTCCAGACACAAGAATGCTCACAAAGCCTACCTACATGCTCTTCAACAAAGAATACCAAAAGAACAAAGTGAATTTGTTGACTGCTTCAAATAAGGCAAGTGGTGGAGAGGAGTTTAGCTATTGAAAAACAATTGCAGCAAACACAATGTGAATTGTGCTGCCAGCTACAAAAACTGCAACACATTCTGTATCGGATGGAAAATGTCCATGATTCCTTAAACAAATAATTAATCAATAGTCTACCCTAGCAAACATATATACACAGCATATTTAGTATATATATGTCCCTTATGAAAATGCCTTTAAGAAGTTGTTACTCGTGTTTATCTACTATTTTTGCTCTGCTTCATTCTGATACAGTGCTTATCTCAAAGAAACAAGAACTGAATTCCAGTGCCGGCAGCTGCTGTAAGAAAGTTTCTGTCTGTGAGAGAATTTGCTATAGTTCATTTTATTATAAGAAACTCTATTTTACTACCTAAAACATTGCTACACCATATGATTGACATAATAACACGTAGACACACCTGTTAAACTAACTCTTTAATTAGTAGAACTTGCTAAGGGGGGGGGGCAGATTAGTTGGGACTAGATTGGAGTGATACATTGAGTGATAAATGGTGTGATCGAGGAGTGGTTGAAGGGAGAGACAACATCTGGGAGAGAATATACCTGTCACATCTGCAATGTTCAGAAGCTAAGTAATGCCCTATAGTTTAAAGGGACGTCAAACTCGATTTTTTTTATTTCATGATTCGAATAGAGCATACAATTCTAAACAATTTTCCAATTTACTTATATCATCAAATTTGTATAATTATCTAGGTATCCTTTGTTGAAGGAGCAGCAATGCACTACTGGGAACTAGCTAAGAATATTGGGTGAGCCAATTGCATTAGGCATATCTGTGCAGCCACCAATCAACAGCTCCTGACCTACCAAGGTATCCTTTTCAACAAAGATTACCAAGAGAACAAAACAAATTAGATAATAGACGTAAACTGGAAATCTGTTTAATATGAAAACAAGAGAACAGTTAGAGGATACGCTCCTAAAATATCTCAAACTTGGCTATTCCCTAAAGTGTAACAAATACTCCTCGGTTTGTTACAGAATAGAATAAAATCAAAAAGGGAAAACATGAATAGCAGAATGAGAGTGAAAGTAAAACTATACACACAATTTATGTATATGGTACAAAAGATTTAACTAGTTATAAAAATGCTATTATAAGCAATAAATAAAATGACATGTCAATCATTAGAAATAATAACGATCAATGCTGTATCAATAAAATGAAATGGCAGCTTTATAAATTATCTGCTGCAAGAGTCCCAATAACAAATGGGTAAAAAAATTAAAAAATAGTCACGTGATGCAGAAGTTCACACGGACACATGGAAGATGCCAACTCCTTGGCAGTAACGAATCAAGGGTCATCCGCACTATGGTTCAGAGAATCTAATTCTTTTCAAACAGAAGAGGTATTATACTATTATATCCACTGCAGTGAGATTTCATTTTTTCATTTTTTATCCATTTGTCATTAGAACTCTTGCAGCAGATAATTTATAAAGCTGCAATTCCATTTTATTGATACAACATTGATCGTTATTATTTCCAATGATTGACATGTCATTGTATTTATTGCTTATAATAGCATTTTTATAACTAGTAAAATCTTTGGTACCATATACATAAATTGTGTGTATAGTTATACTTTCACCCTCATTCTGCAATTTATTTAGCGCTTTCCCTTTTTGTTTTGTTTTTAAAGCTGTTTAATATCACATAGCTCTATCACGAAAGAAAATTACTGGGTTTCATGTCCCTTTAATAACAGCTTCGCTCAATAATTACTGATTAATATGATTGTAATATATTTATAATAAACATTGCTATTGTTATACTGCATTTTTGCGTGGACTTCCATATTTTTGCTGGTATTACAGTGAGTGTAGTCTCAGACCAACACACCTACAAAGGGCTATAATGGAACTGATACAGTTAAAGTATTACATATTTAAAAGGATGTATCCGCTCCTTTGTCTTCACATTTTCCAATAATAATCTAGTAGATACATTTTAACCTTTTGGTGTATTTCTGTCAGTTTTAAAATGTATTGCCTAGTAAGAACTGTATATATTTCCATGAGTTACTTTGTATAGTTTTACTGTAATTTAAAGGGAAATGCAACTTAGAATTAAACTTTCAGGATTCAGATAGTGCAAGCAATTTGGCAGGGGGGGAATCTTTTTTTTATACTTCTTTTATCAAATCTACTTCATTTCCTGTGTATCCTTTGTTGAGGAGAATGTCTAGGAAGGCTCAGGAACTTGTATGTGTCTGTAGAACTATATAGCAGCAGTTTTGCAACAATGTTTGTAATTGAATTATACATTGCTGCAAACACTGTTGTCATCTAGTGCTCAAAATTGTATAGCATTCTTACAAAACAATGATGCAACATTGCTGCCATGTAGTTCAACCACAAATTGCACGCTCCGGAGTCTACCTAGATATGATCTTCAACAAAGGACGTGAAACTCATTTTTATCCAGATAACACAACAGACAGACAGATAATCTGCACAACCTCAACTAGTCATATTTCTAGGATGAAATGTAGATTCACTAGGAATAATATGTAGTTAAGAAAATAGTGTGCACATTGGGCACTATATGCCAAGACTGTCTGCAACAATGTTTGAAACAATGTTTTAGATAGATAAATAGATAGATAGATGGTGCTCAAGAAGACATGTGCACATAAGCCTACCTAGGTATGTCTTTAATATAGAATACCAAAAGTACAAAGACAACAATTTTATAATAGTAATTTTGGACGTTTTGGAGGTTATTTTAATTGCATGCTCGGTCAGAACCATGAAACTTTAATTCTGACTTTCATATCCTTATATATATTGTCTACACTGCAGTCTGTTCCCGCTGCTCTGACCGAGCAATGCCTTTAAAGGAACATTACAACACATTGACATTGTAATATAACATTTTTAATTTTGCGTAGTTAAATATCTTTGCAATATATTTTTCCCCTTTCCTGTAATTGTGGGTTTTCAAGTTTTGATAATTGGAAATGCACTCTGCTGTTCCTAACTGGCCTAAGCATAGGTGATAAAAGAGGATACTACAAAGTAATGGGTATTTTGCTAACAAAATGACAGTCCATCTACTCCAGTAACAAATTTTGGCTGCTTCAAATAAGGCAAGTAGTGGACTGAGTTTGACAAATAAGGTGTTAATGTTTTTAAAGGATTTTCACACTCACATAATTTATTGCAAGACTGCAGACTTTTTTTTAATTAAAAAGTGCTTACTGTCCCTTTAAAATGGCCCTATTAAGCATGCTGGGAGTTGAGTGAGCCTCCAGTTGCCAGCAACTAAATGAATCCAAGCTACAGGGACTTCAGAGTATGTTGTTAATAGCAAGCATGGCAATAGGCCAGAGGCAGTATGCCAAGAAAAATCCAAGTGGCACCGTGAGTAAACATAACATAGGTTGGCTACCCCAGATTAAGGGTAAAATATTGCTCATTTTAAGTATGCTGATATAGATAGATAAGATATATATATATATATATATATATATATATATATATATATATATATATATATATATATATATATATGTAAGAGATAGATAAATAGATAGATATATGAGATCTATATATACTTATAGGTAGCCAGATAGATATGATAGATATATAGATAGATAGATTAGGCAAATAGATAGATATATTAGATAGATAGAATATAGATAAATAGATCGATTATAGATAGATAGATGATAGACAGACAGATAGATAGATAGATAAATAGAGATATATATATATATATATATATATATATATATATATATATATATATATATATATATATATATATACACTTATAGATAGCCAGACAGATAGATTGGATATATATATAAATAGATAGATAGATAGTAGATAGACAGAAAGAAAGATATATAGATGGATAGATAATATATAGACAGATAGATGATATATAGAGATAGAAAAATAGACAGACAGACTGATTCTTGCACCTGGGCCCTGTGGTTTCTAGTTACGCCTGTGTGTGTGTATGTGTGTGTATGTGTGTGTGTGTGTATGTTTGTGCGTGTGTATGTGTGTGTGTGTATGTGTGTGTATGTGTGTGTGTGTATGTATGTTTGTGTGTTTGTATGTGTGTGTGTATATATGCTCATTGGCCTTGTGGGTGTGAAAAAAATAAACCCCTCATGTAAAAAAAAAATATCCTAATCTATACTATTGATTCAGTTCCCTTTGTTGTTTATTGGTAATAATCAACAGACATAACATTCAGTAAATACTGAGCAGTTTCTCTTAAGTAATACGCAAGCTGTTATTTATTTACTGCTATACTCTATCATTACTAATTTTCGAACAACAGCATTGTAGGAAGTCATATCTATGTTAAAAATAACTACATTAATCGCAGTAGATGCAAACACTTTACATCAAAACATCTGAGAAAGATGCGCATACGAATGGTCCCTGGTGCTCCCTAGATACGACGTGCTGTTATCCCTGCATTAACACTGTCTTTGAAAAGTATAGATATTCTGTCACATCCTGCGTTATAATAGAATACGTGTTATCTCAGGAAATGCTACATCTGTTATGCAAATATGAATAAATAATTAGATACAAACAAGTTTGAAACAGTTATGTGCTTAATCTTTTGTTCTGAGCTTCTTGGCAGTGAAAGTGCACACTCATTTACAATATCTACTAGTACCTACTGCAAATTCTTAGTAAATGTAAGTCAAACCTTAAAAGGACAGTTCACCCAAAAATCTTCCATTTAAATTGTTCCCAATGATCCATTTTACCTTCTGGAGTGTATTCAATTGTTTACAAGCAGCTCCTTTACCCCTATTTTGGTCTTTTGAAATAGCTGATTTAGCTTTTGGTTTCCCAACCTATACTTGAAGTTTTGATACTGGTGTCTCAGCTAATGAATAGCTTAAGTAAACACAGCCAGCAGAAGAAATGACACTCCCAGTGGGGTGCAGGATAGTTAAGTAATAAAATGATAATTTTGCATTGTTCTCTCTATGTATTGAGCTTTAGATTTCCAGACAAATATAAGGAAGCAAGTCTGTGTACACAAAGTGATAATATAATGAGATCTGATATTACCTGAAGCTCAACCCATAGTAATAGGCTGTGGATTAAAAACACAAAACCAGGTACTTCATATACACAAATAAACCTGATGCAATTTCTCATACATTTTATACTCTGCAGCTGAATATACATTAATATAAAAACTATTCTACAGTGTACACTCCCTTTAAGAAGCTTTTATCAGTAAATGTAAGCAAAATAGTATAGTAATTAAAGGGACATAAAACTGAAATAAAACAATGCTTTAAAGGGACATTAAACCATTTGAGATGGTTATATAAAATGATAAATCATATGTAGATTAAAAATAAACACTTTTTACATTGCCTGACTCAGTGGCTAAGTTCCACTACCTATGCTGGTGTTCTGTCAAAAACTCCAAGTCGTCGAAATCTCCAATTACGTCACTTCTGGTGACCTTCCCATTTTCTTATTGCGCTATTGATTTACAGAATTATGAGTTGAACTCCACTCAGCCACTGATTAGTGGCTACACACATACAACATCCTTGATTGGCTAGGTAGCTGTGTTTAGCTCCAGACCAGTAGTGAATTACCAATGTGGATCTAACTTTAGCTATGTACTTAACCTCCTTATAGTTGTTAAACACATAGGTTACGATTATGATATTTATTTGCTACGTGTTGTATAATGTTATATTTAAAAGACACGTAATGGTTTATTATCCCGTGCATTACGTGTGTACTCATGTGTTCTGTCAGACTAGCGAATTACGTGTGTTACACATATTTAGGATGCTTCCTGTAGTTACAGAGAGGGCTGGCTATGGGAGGGGCTGTGGGCTGCAGTGACAAGGGGACCTTAGGGATGCGACTATGATGATAAGCGCATGCGCGGTATGGATTTGCTATCAGACAGCTGACGGAATGTCACTTCCGTTCGCTAGTCTGATGAATTTACTGGTCTGATAGAACAGCGGCCTTCAAGGTCTAAGAAATTAGCATATGAGCCTCCTAGTTTTAGCTTTCAACTAAAAATACCAAGAGAACAAAAGAAAATTGGTGATAAAAGTAAAATGGAAAGTTTTTTTGGGACTTGACTGTCCCTTTAAGCATCAAAAAATCATATGGTGATATTGTGTATATGATTTTGTTGACAAAGTTATACATATTATTTATTTAGCCTTCTTAATATACCAGATAATTAAAGGGACATTCAACACCCAAAACAACTTTATCCCATACCTTCCATCCGCCAAAGACGTTGCACCTGCACCGCATACCATTTTCAACACCTCTAACGTTATACGAGTAATCAGAATCAAATCCTCGGCTGGATTCTTAACACGCGTTCACGCTTGCACTTCTGATTTCGGCTTGAAAACTGACAGAACTTAAAATGCGCATGCGTCAACGGTTCATACATGAACGAGCATGGCATTTAGTAAAGAAGGGGAAGGAACTTGGCTGCCATATCTATATTAGAAAAACGTATGTGATTTGGATGATTACTAGTATAACGTTAGAGGTGTTGAAAATGGGATGCAGTGCAGGCGCATTGTCTTTGGCGGATCGAAGGTATGGGATAAAGTTTCGGGTGTTGACTGTCGATTTAAATATTTTTTTATATTCTTAAAGATGACTGAAACAATATGCAATGATAAAAACAATGACTTGAATTATATAGCACAAGAACAATTGTGTTTAAAGATTTTAATAAAACATTAATAATATAAAAGTTACAAATTGTACGTTACTACCCTGTCCATATATGTAGTATATCTTTTATATCCTAAATATAGTTCAAAATAAACATGTACTGATCACCTTATGCATAAGTATTCTACATGATTTGTAGGTTTTGAATACTACTGAATGATTAAATAAAAATAGGTTGAGGGTGCCCTCTGCTGGTACTTTTTTTAACAGCCACTTTTCATTATTAAAAAAAGGCTTATATGAATGCATGGCTAGATTATAAACAGAGCACAATTGTTAGTTCAAAAATAATTCCCAATCTGGTATTAAACTCAAAATTTGTATTTCATATAATTTTAAACAACTTTCCAATTTACTTATATTATCAAATTTGCGTTGTTTTCTTGGTATCCTTTGTTGAAGAAGCTGCAATGCCCTAATGGGTGCTAGCTGAACACATCTGGTGAGCCAATGACAAGAGGCTTATATGAGCAGCCACCAATCAGCAGCTAGCTCCCAGTAGTTCTTTGCTGTTCCTGAGCTTAACTAGGTTTATTCTTTGCAACAAAGGATGACAAGAGAACAAAGCTAATTTGATAAGTCATTCTTTATCTAAATCATGAAAGAAGAAGTTAGGATTTAATGTCCCTTTAAAGATTTTAATCAAAACATCTTAAAGTAAATTGTTGCTTCAAAACTCTTTCTATAAACAATTTTACAAAATATTATTTATTTTTACACTCCTCCTGACATCAACAACTTAAAGGGACACTGAAGTCAAATCTTTTCTTTTGTGATTCCGATAGAGAGAGATAGGGGCTGCCTCTTACAGGGTCATTTGAAAGGGCAGACTCCCCTCTTTCAAATGAGGGGTCTTACGTCAGTCCATGTAAGATGTTTAGTTTCAAAGTAGCCCACCCCCAGCTTCAGTAAAAAGATCACTGTTGCTGCTGCAGGGACTTCCTTGTTCACTGTGACATCATGAGGTTGTGCATGTACCTAATAATGTTGTGGGGTTTACCCACTACAGCAGTAATTTAGAAGGAAACTGCAGTTTTTTTCCTGAATGCAGTGCAGGGGATGCCCACAGGGGCGTATTAAGGCATAGGCCAACGAGGCCGGTGCCTAGGGCAGCAGATTTTTAAGGGGCAGCAGAATTTTGAGTCCCTAGGGCCACTCTACTGAACTCAGGGCCGGGTGGCTAAATCAACCAATTACAAATTACTTAAATGGCTGGCCCGGCTATTGCTATCCTATGGGATTGTATGTGGGTGCGCATGACGTGGTGACAGTGGAGGCGGAGCTCACTTGCACAGCCTGGCCTGGACTGAGAGGGAATGCGGTATTCTTCCTGGCTCCACCGCGTGATTGAGACTCACACAGACTACACAGTGCAGTGTGCACTACACTGTGACCACTGTGAAACAGCATATGCCTTTCTCCCTTCAATACATCTTCATTAGGCATTAAAATACTTAAACGGATTAGTCACTAAATACTTGTACATTTACTGTTTGTCTATCTGTCATACATGCAAAGAAAAAGTATTTATTGCTGAATCTATACAACTATGTGACTTAAAACACAACTGAAAATGAAAATATGTTGTATGCATTTAATACATTCAGAAACAATACAAGTATATACTTTATTATGATTGTATCATGTGACTTTATCCCCTAGGATCCAATTCCTAAACCTATCATAACTACTGTTGTATTTTTAAGTACTTTTAAAGGCCAATTTGTATATTCATTACATATTTATCCAAGCAGATATTTTGCTTAAATAACTGTCAATCACCAAAGAAGATGTTTAAGGTTAAACAACTACCTACTGACAAACTATCATACAGTGAAGGATATTTTTTTCTGATATAAACACTTTAATCATCTGACTTGCAAAATAATGTCTTAATATGTGTATATATATATATATATATATATATATATATATATATATATATATATATATATATATATATATATATATATATATATATATATATATTGCAAGCCCTGGTGAACATCTACTTAAAAAGACATTATTTTTTTTATTTTTTACACCCTGCCCCAAAAAATATTATGTCTAAAAAAAGGCCTTAAACCTGCGGTGGGGTGGAGGGTGGGGGGGCAGCAGAATTTTGAGTGCCTAGGGAAGTACAAAACCTAAATACGCCCCTGGATGCCCAGCATGCAACTTGGGATAGAGACTCCCCCCGAAAAGGCCTACATGTCTGTTACACTCTGAGCATAGCAAGGATGATAACCATGTATTTTCCTCTGCACTCTGTTAATTACAGTAAATAAAACAACACTGCATTATACATCATTAGTTATTTTGCCTGCTTTAGCTGTAGGATGCTTCTTATACTACTTCCAGACAGGCTGGGGAACCTGCATCATACTTAAAGGGACATAATACTCATACGCTATATCACTTGAAACTGATGCAGCATCAGGACCGTCTTTAACACTGGGCAAAAGGGGCAGCTGCCCAGGGCCCAGTTTCTGTTGAGGGGCCCAAGAGTCCTAAAAAAAAATAAAAAAAAAAATATTTTTTTTATGGTTCATACCAGACTGCTGATGTAACATGGGGAACACATACATTCAATCCTAATACTGTCACAGTCAAAAGTACTCTGTTTATATATATATATATATATATATATATATATTATTTTAAACTGTGCCAGACCGTGCCGGTGTCATGTGACATGCCAAGCTATTGCCATGAGCTGTTTTAGATGTGCACTGTGCAGCACTGAATGCAAAGCCTTAACTTGGTATCCAGCCATTCCCACTGCATCAGAAAAGGTCCTACTGGGGTTACCACTGTTACCAGGTCACTGCTCTGGTGGTGGGGATTGTTTCTGGGTAGGGCTGACTGTAGGCGCATGCAGCAGAAAGCTGGAGCGGCAAGCATGTGAGGATTTGAGCATCTGTGCAGCTGCATACACTGCTCTCTTCAGTCTTGAGGCTGTGTGACTTATTCCACACTGTATCCATGCAGCCTTGGACAGACAGCATCCTGTCTGCTGGTCCCCTTAGCCCTGCTCTTTCTGCTGTGGCCCTAAGATCAACTAACTGAAGTTTGTTAGGGGAACAGTGCTTTGTAGAAAGGTGTCAGTGGGAAGAATAAGTGAGTGCACACACGCCACTCCCCATGCAGCATTGTCTAGTGCAGGGTGAGAGGGAACTTGTTCCTAGCAAAGAAGTGACATGTGCTGCTGTGGCTGATGTATAGTGTCATGCTGATACTTCACAGATTAATGTAAGTTTTATTTTTATAGTTTTTGTTTTCTCTCTGTCTCAGATTTTACAGATTCCCATAATAGTTCTGCTGTTCCAGTCAGTAAACTTATTTTTGTCTGCACCTCCATGCTTCCTCCTCAGTCTTTACCTTGCTTTGCTCCTGTTGGCTGCCCTAAATCTCTTTAACCAGCTAACCTCACACTAGAATCACATTCAAAAGAATAATAAATGAATCCACAGTGGAGGAATTTATATATTTATTTACTTATTAGTTCTGCTTAGGTCCAGTTTCACATATTGCAATGTATTTAAAAATTTTTTAAATGATTAGCCCAGCAGTGGATGATCCACTGCTGGGCTAATAATTAAAAAAAAATGGATTTAGTTGTTTTTTGGGTTGTTGGGTCAATGGGGTGGAGAGCGAAATTGCATGGGGGGGGCCCAAGAAAATTTTTGCCCAGGGTCCAGTCAATATTAAAGACGGCCCTGTGCAGCATAACTGTACAAAGCTGACAGGAAAATATCACCTGAGCATCTCTATGTAAAAAAGGAAGATATTTTACCTCACAATTTCCTCAGCTCACCAGAGTAAGTGCTGTGTAAAAAGTTATCTTTCAGTTACTGCCCAGCTGCAGGTAAAAAAAAAAAAAAGGAAGAAATAAACAGCAGCCAATCAGCATCAGAAGTGTTGAGGTCATGAACTTTTTTACTGTGATCTCATGAGATTTAATAGTAAACTTCCTTAAACTAAATAGGAAAATAACATGTGTGCATGAGACATGATCCCTTGTAAGTCCTGGGACAGACATACTGATTTGCTGCTTAAAGTCCTTTACAGTGGGGTGTGAATACTTAGGACATTTTGAGGTAAAATATCTTTCTTTTTTACATAGAGATCTTCAGGTTATATTTACTAGTTAGTTGTTTACAACTATGCTGCATTATCTTCATGCGCTTCAACATTTCGGTATCATGTCCCTTTAAGTATGGAGAAATTTAGCTGAGCCTTTATCTTTCAACAAAGGGATTGCTTAACTCAGAGCACAAGTTATTTTATACCTATCTCTAAATGGTCACAGCAAAGCAAACTATTTTCAACTGGTGTATCTATTTATTGTCCCTTTAATGGGTACAGAGAACAAATAATGTATTAGAGAAATAAAATAACTCTTAAAGGCCTTGATTGGATAGATAAGTATATTTATTTATTCAGTTAATTTACATAAGACAACAGCATTCTCTTCTTTCAGAGAATTTATATGGGAATTTATATGGGATGAAAAATATTTTCATCCTTCTTTTTGTTGCTGTTTTTTTTTTTGGGGGGGGGGGTTGTTTGTTTGTTTTGGTTTTTTTTTGTCCCTGTATAACCTTTTCCAAGTCTTTTAAACTGTCATTCTCTCTGCTCTATGAATCTTATGTGTACCTCACAGAGCAGCCAGTGAGACAGTGTTTAATAGAGCAAACCTTTTTTAAATGGATAAAAAAAACGTCTTTTTTTATTGTAATAAAAAAACAATAAGCAGTGGGTTATGTTTAATAGAAACCATTAATATAATTCATTATTTTAAAAGGATTTTACCTGTTTTTAATTTTTACTTAATTTGTGCAGTACTTCCTCAATAGGAAGGCATATCTAGCTTGATAGCAAGTCTTCTAGGGTAACTTGAGCTGGCTTACTGATTAGTAAAGTCAGATTTTCCTATGCTCAGTAGAGGCAGAATGCAATTTGAGTTCTCTGCATGTCAGCTCTCTCATCTTTCTGAGGACAGTGGCTACACTGAGAAGTTCTAAGTGCTCATTTTGCAAGTTGTTTGCCTTTTTTTATACAATCTGTTTCTTTTTATGTTTACTTTAACATATTTATTTTTACTAAAGGAGCTCTATTTTATATTCATTTAAATTAGGAGGGAAATAAACAATAGTTGACAACTGTCCTATTTGTTATGGGATAGACTTGGGTACACACTCCCTTCCCTAAAAATGCCCTAGTTTTACAAAGTTTTGCCCAATGAACAACCAACTCTGCTCATTTTGAGTTCACGGCTTGGCAATCTGGCATCACAACGTGCTACAGGGACTCTGGCCACACCTACCATCCCTAATACTAGCCAGAAAATGTTGTAAGGTATGAGAAACCATATCCTAAAGCAGTGCTTTCCAAACTGTGTGTCGTGACATATTAGTGTGTCGGCAGCAGTGTGTAGATGTGTCCCTGCTTCAGCACATTTTTTTTTTTTTTAAATTTAATTTTTTTTTACATTTTTTTTTTTTTGGTTTCCGACTTTCCGCCTGCTTGCTACGCATATCACATGGTTGACTCGTGATTGATACCTAGTGGGTTACAGATCATCTTAACCTTTTGGCGCAGCTCAGTGGGAACTGAAACTATTTCTATTGGCGTCTTTGGTGGCACATTGGCTCCTGACTGCACGTGTAGTCTCCTCAATCGGCTCCTGACTGCATGTGTAGTCAGTGAGTGGTACAGCAGTGTGTTTGCAGCGCGGGCAGTAATCAGTCGGACTCGCAGAGCTCTGAGGGCGGCAGCTTAAACGCTGAGCTGAAGTAAAAAAAAAAAATCTTTTCTGCAGCTAGCTAGCTCCCAGTAGCGCATTGCTGCTCCTGCTCTTGATATATGGATAGGAAGTGTAAGCATAAAATGCTTGATGATGAAATGCGAGTGTCTTTATCTAATATTCTACAAAATATTCAGAAACTGTGTTCATCCCATCAACCTCATACATCCCATTAAAATAGTAAGTAGCTATTGGTGGTATTATATAATTTATGTATGTGTCCGTATCTCTTAAAACAATTTAGTTTAACCTCCTGTTTGCAGTACTGAATTACTGTGTCACAAAATGATGTAGGTCTAAAAAATTGTGTCACCAACATGAAATGTTTGGAAAGCTCTGTCCTAAAGGGTATAAGAATACTCCATAGTTTAGGGAAATTACCCTATTTACAATCTGAGAATTAAAAATTCCTGACACTGATTTATATTATTAAATGCACCCCCTATATAGCGCTGCACAATCTGGTGGAGCATAGTTTTTAAATATATAATAATAATTTGTAAGTTGCTATTTGCAATTAATATGCTATTTGTGCTTAATACTCTCAGTGTGTCAGTTTCCTAATGAGTTATGTTTATTAAATGATTTCTGTATTATTCTAAAGGTATGGTCAAAACTAGGAAGTCCCACCAAAAACATTGATCTTTTATACACAAATCTTATTCAGGACATACATAAAAAGTCCAAATTCAACCTTGTTAACTATTAAAGGACCAGTAAATACAGTAGATTTGCATAATCAACAAATGCATGATAAAAAGACAATGCAAAAGCACATAGGGGCCGAATTATCAAGCTCCGAATGGACATATTATCATGTCCGCTCGCACATTAATAAATAGGTCCCATAGGCCCCTATTTATCAAGGTCTGTCGGACCTGATCCGACAGTGCAGATCCGGTCCGACAGACCTCGCTGAATACGGCAAGCAACACGCTCGCCGTATTCAGCATTGCACCAGCAGCTCACAAGAGCTGCTGGTGCAACGCCGCCCCCTGCAGACTCGCGGCCAATGGCCCGCCAGCAGGGGGTGTCAATCAACCCGATCGTACTCAATCGGGTTGATTTCTGGCGATGTCTGTCCGCCTGCTCAGAGCAGGCGGACAGGTTATGGAGCAGCGGTCTTTGTGACCGCTGCTTCATAACTTGTGTTTCTGGCGAGCCTGCAGGCTCGCCAGAAACACAGGGCATCAAGCTCCAATCGGAGCTTGATTAATATGCCCCATAGTCTGAACTTCAAATGTGTAGAAGATTTTTTTCTGATAAATTTCAAAGTTATGTCAATTTCCACTCCCCCTGTATCATGTGACAGCCATCAGCCAATCACAAATGCATATACTGTACGTATATTCTGTGCATTCTTGCACATGAAGTAAATTCAGAATAGTGGAAACAGCACACCTGTATTTTCCTTTAGTGGGGCACGGAGCAACAGACTTGCCAAGTCTCACCAAGATCCATAAATTTCAAGAAACTCCAGCCACCAACTTTCTTAAAAGACCTTTATTCTTTTGTCTTGGAACCCAAGACAAAAGAATAAAGGTCTTTTAAGAAGGTTGGTGGCTGGAGTTTCTTGAAATTCATGGACATTCTTGCACATGGTCAGTAGGAGCTGATGACTCAAAAGTGTAAATATAAAAAGACTGTGCACATTTTGCTAATGGAAATAATTCAGAAAGTTGTTTAAAACTGCTTGCTCTATCTGAAACAAGAAAGTGTAATTTTGACTTGAGTGTCCCTTTAAACATTGGTTGATATTGGCATCTTATTCCAAAGATAAATCTCCATGCTGAACAAATCATACTACAACGCAAAGAAATTTAGAGAACAAACAGATGACATCAACCAAAGCAACTCCTGAAGAATAGACAACAATTTTTTGTTGTAACAAACAGTAAACAGTTTTCCTGGCCGGGCCCATGTCTTCAGGTGAGAGGCCCAACTCACCACAAACCCTTACTTGGACAATGCAAGTTAAACACAGGAACCAAGCAGAGGGTATGGGGTAAAAGAGCAATGAGACTAAACTTAGTAGCTGAACTCTCTCTAGTAATTTAATCAGCACCCATAACGCAAAAGAACAAAAAAGTATTATAATGTAACTGTAAATTAACAAATCTTAATGCTAAAAGAAAACATACCATTGAAAAAGTTAAGTTTTCGCTATCCAGATGAAGAGAAACTCACATTCAGCTAGATTACGAGTTTTGCGTTATGAGTGAAAAAGCATTGTTATGCTTCATAACGCTGCTTTTTCCCTAACGCCGCTATTACAAGCCTTTTTGGCCGTCACGCAACGTCAGTACCGCACTTTTAAAAAAGTCCTTTTTCAATGGGACTCCCATAGTGCCGGTATTACGAGTTTGCCTGGGAGGCCAAAAAGTGAGCGGTACACCCTATACTGACAAGATCCGTATCGCCATCTAAAGTCAGTAGTTATGAGTTTTACGTTACAAAGCTGTAACATAAAACTCATAACTAAAGTGTTAAAAAGTACACTAACACCCATAAACTACCTATTAACCCCTAAACTGAGGCCCTCCTGCATCGCAAACACTAAAATAAAATTATTAACCCCTAATCTGCCGCTCCGGACATCGCCGCCACTAAAAAGAAATTATTAACCCCTATTCTGCCGGTCCCCCGACATTGTCGCCACTATAATAAACCTATTAACCCCTAAACTGCCTCTCGCATAGCAAACACTATTTAAAGATTATTAACCCCTAATCTGCCGTCTGCCCACACCGCCGCTATAATAAACCTATTAACCACTAAACCGCAAGCCCCCCACAACGAAATATACTAAAATAATTATTAAGCCCTAAACCTCTTGATCCATCCGGCACAGAGCAGGTCCGTCTTCAAGACATCCGGCGCAGAGCATCCTCTTCTCTGTCATTGCTGTAAACTGAAGGTTCCCTTTAAGTGACGTTTCTATCAGCCAATAGGTATTAAAAGGGAAAAAATCCTATTAGCAGTTGCAATCAGCCAATAGGATTGAGCTTTCATCCTATTGGCTGACCCAATCAGCCAATAGGATTGAGCTCTAATTCTATTGGCTGGTTGGAACAGCCAACAGAATGAGAGCTCAATCCTATTGATGTCTATGGAGAAATTGTGCACGAGCACGTCAAAGCAGCCCTTTTTTTTGGTGCGGTATGGAGCTCAACGCAACCATATCGCACAAGCCGGGTTTTTTAAAACTTGTAATAGCAGCGCTATAGGGAGGTGAAATAACGCTGAAAATGTTGCAGTCAATTTCCCTATAGCGCTCAAAACTCGTAATCTAGCTGATTGTGACTTAATGGAAGATCTCTTGAGAGCAGAGACACCCAAGGTAAAAGGCAGCAATAGTGCAAAATAAATAGTCAGATACAAGTCAGAAAGTCCAGGTTATATTCACACTTTCTGTGGAACAAGATCCTACTAAGCATGAGCACAAGCTCACAGGGTATACCTATACTAGTCTGTGATTGGCTGATGTCTGACACATGATACAGGGGGCCGTAAAATGGAAGAGAAAAAAATAATTAATTAAAATCTACTGCTTATTTGAAATACAGAGTAAGTGCTATTGCATTGTCTTTTTATTATGTACGTATTAATCACATAATTCTACTGCATTGAGTAGTCATTTAATAAATGAAAAGTAAAAAAACAAGCTAAAGCCAAATACCAAATCAGTCCAAAACAAGGGGTAATACAGAAGCAAAGTCAGGGAAACCAAAATCAAACCAGTATAGCCAAACAAGCTACCAGAGTACGAAGTCAGAACACTCAATACACAAGCTGCATCATGTTGCAAATAGAAAGCTTATAAAGACTACTACAATTTAGGCCTAAAGGATCTTTTAGGCCTCCTTAAAGGAATAGACCACCTAACTGCAGCAGGGACAGAAATCACTCTCTTAGACAAATTCCTGTTATGCGGTATCACTTACAAATGGAATTTAGTAGTTCCTGCAACAAAAAGCCCCCCTTGAGCATAATCGGCGCATTGCGCAAATTGCGGAACCACGTGAATTCGACTAGATTCAATTTTGGGAGACTGAATACATCAGGATGACGTTGGCGTAGGAGGGCTCAGGTGGCCATCTCTAAACAGCCGAGGATGAAATAGTTGATTTACTTACACATTTCTTAACTCTCCACTTTGGGATACTGTTTGATGTATTTAGCTTCAATAACCTTTTACATATATTAAGGAACTATTTTTAGGTTGACTGTCCCTTTAACTACATATTTATGGGGGCATTTTTCACATATCAACAGCTAAAAAGGAATTGATAAACCCTTTTTGACATATTATCGAGTACCCCAAAAAGTTTTAAATGTAATATTGGTTTTGCGCATAAACAAAACATACTTAAAGGGCCATAATACCCAAATGTTTAAACACTTGAAAGTGATGCAGCATAGCTGTAAAAAGCTGACTAGAAAATATCTCCTGAACATCTCTATGTAAAAAAGAAAGATATTTTACCTCAAAAGTTTCTCAGTAGCCACCTCCCATTGTAAAGGATTTGTAAGCAGCATTTTAGTGTGTCTGTCCTGGGACAGCTTAGGGGATGAGCCTCGTGCACTCTCATATTATTTCCTATTCAGCTTACTATGAAATCTCATGAGAGTTAAGTCAAATCTCATGAGATCACAGTAAAAGAGTTCATGACCTCAGCACTGCTGATGCTGATTGGCTGCTGTTCATTTCTTCATTTTTTATTTTTTTTTTATCTGCAGCTGGGAGCAGCTGAGTATAACTTTTTACACAGAACTTACTCTGGTGAGCTGAGGAGATTGTGAGGTAAAATATCTTCCTTTTTTACATAGAGATGCTCAGGTGATATTTTCCTGGCAGCTTTTTACAGTTATACTGCATCAGTTTCAAGTGATTTAGCATATGAGTATTATGTCCCTTTAAATGACCTCAACTTTACTGGGCTATTGTAGGGAGCAACTACACCAGATACAAACACCACCTGCTCAGTCAATGTAAGCAAAAATAAAAATCATAGGTACTTTTACACTAATAAAAATTAAACAAATGTTCTATAATGATATTAAAGGGACACTCAAGGCAAATTTAAACTTTCATGATTAAGATTGAGCAGCAATTTTAAACAATGTTCCAATTTAATTCCATTAACAAAATGTGCACAGTCTTTTTATATTTACATTTTATGAGTCACCAGCTCCTTACTGAGTCTGTGCAAGAATTCACAGAATATACGTATAAGCATTTGTGATTGGCTGATGGTTGTCACATGATGCAGTGGAAGTGGAAATAGACATAACTTTGAACTTCCAAGCCCTTTGTGTTGTTTTCGGGAGTTTTAAAATTTTAAAGGGACAGTCTAGTCCAAAATAAACTTTCCTGATTCAAATAGGGCATGTAATTTTAAACAACTTTCCATTTTACTTTTATCACCAATTTTGCTTTGTACTCTTGATATTCTTTGTTGAAAGCTAAACCTAGGAGGTTCATATGCTAATTCCTTAGACCTTGAAGGTCGCCTCTTATCTGAATGCATTTTGAAAGTTTTTCACCACTAGAGGGTGTTAGTTCATGTGTGTCATATAGATAACACAGTGCTCAACCTTGTGGGGTTACCTATGAGTCAGCACTGATTGGCTAAAATGCAAGTCTGTCAAAAGAACTGAAAAAAGGGGTCAGTTTGCAGAGGCTTAGATACAAGTTAATCACAGAGGTAAAAAGTGTAATAATATAACTGTGCATGCAAAACTATGAGTAATAAAGGGATTATCTATCTCTTAAAACAATAAAACTTCTGGTGTAGACTGTCCCTTTAAAAAAGTTTGAATGGAAAAAGCATTTTAGGATTGTTAGCACTAGAAAAACGCGTTCAGAAATCGTTATCTATCAACCTCATATTTCTGTGTGGGGAGAATGCCTTTTTTTAGATTAGAAAGAACAATCTTTCATATACAAGTACATTTTAAAAACAAAAAAATCTTTTTCATGTATTGTGTTTTATTCTCTCCTTCCCAAGTGTCTGATACATAATGTGATAAGCATATTAAGAAAACTTTCCTAAATTAATAGGATTAAGACATTTGTGATACATAAATGATCACTAAAAAGAAAAGAAAAAAAAAGGACAAATCTGCTTGTTTTCATTCTGCAAAGCACTCTGATTTTAAATTCTTTTAATAGCTTACACAAATCTAGGGTTGGACCATATGTTCAATGCTAGGGGATGTTTGATATTGTAGATCAGGGACCTAATTGTCATATCCCAGATGTTTCATGAAACTAGAAAAGTAAGAGAAATTTACGAGTATTGCAGAAGAGCTGAAGCACGCACGCACACTCTGCGTACAACTGGGACTCTGCTCTAAATCTGCACTCATAATACAGAAGGAAAATGCAGAGAATACTATCAAGGGAACCTTGCAAAAGGCAATAGGACATTTCTGAGAAATCTCCGAAGGATAAATCTAACAGTTATTAGAGAACAGTACCCTGTTATTGTAAGTATTGAACTTCGCATCGCAAGGAAAGATATAAGAGATTTTCAGAAAGTCATCTGTCATTTATCAGTGACAATAACCTTACTACTGACAGGAAATTCAACTCCCTGGTGATAGAATTAATTAATCTGTGGACATGTATAGATTCTTAAATAGTTAGATTTATTTTATTTTTTTCATTAATTATATTGCAAGGTACCCCCTTCTGAATATTCTTCAAATTATTTACTTATTGTCTTTCCAATAATTAGCATACAAAAAAAAAATAACTTTTGGTATTGCTTGGTTTAAGGGTCATAATTGTCAATAAAAATGCTCTAATTTGTTAGAGCAATATATTTTAAGACTTCACTACTGTATGTTTAAAAGGATATGAAACCTAAAACTCTTGTTTTGTGATTTGGACAGAGCATGCAAATGTAAAAAAAAAAAAAAGTTTCCAACTTATTTCTATTATCAAATTTGTTTCGTTCCCATTGTATTCTTTGTGGAAGAGATACCTAGGTAGGAATCTGGAGAACTACATAGGAGGAAATAGTGCTGCCCTCTAGTGCTCTTGCAATGGATAACATTCTTGCAAAACTGCTGCCAGACATGTGCCTACTCCTTAGCTTACTACATCCCTGTTTTTCAACAAAGGATACCAAAAGAAGGAAGGCAATCTGATAAAATAAATAAATTAGAAAGTTGTTTGAAAATGCTTGCTGAGTAATGAAAGAAAAAACATAATTTATACTTACCTGATAAATTAATTTATTTCCTGGTGATGAGAGTCCACAATCCATTATTTCTGGGAATTGCTCTTCTCTACCACTAGGAGGAGACAAAGATTCCCAAACCCCAAGAGCCCTATAAAATCCCTCCCACCTCACACATACCTGAATCTAACGTATAGTCAAGCAAAGTGAGGGAGACATTAGGACAAAGAGCCATAAAAAGGTGCAAGTAAAAAAGATGTGCTAACATTAGCCCTAAAAAACATAAGGGTGGAGTTTTGTGGACTCTCACCACCATGAAAGAAATTAATTTATCAGGTAAGCATAAATTAGGTTTTCTTTCATACAGGTGGTGAGAGCCCACAATCCATTTCTCTTGGGAACCTATACCCAAGCTGTGGAGTCCACAAGTAATAACATAAAGGGAGGGATTCAAAAACATATTTTTTCACCGGGAAATTAAATCCACCACCACAATAAAAATGTGTTTGTTTGTTTTGGAGGTTTTTTTTTTGTTTTTTATGCACTTAAAATAAATCAAACAGGCAAAAAAAATCAAACTAAGGCTGCTGCCTGAAGAACCCTCCTACTAAAGGCTGCATCAGAACAAATAAAAGCATCAAAGTGGTAGAATAATGTAAAAGTATGCAAAGAAGACCAAGCAGCTGCCTTGCAAATCTGGCCAACTTCATACTTGAGGGCCCAAGAAGTGGCAACTGACCTAATAAAATGAGCAGTAATCCACTGCTGTGGAGACTGACCTGCCTCTAAATTAGATTTGTGAATCAAAAGTTTCAACCAAGAGACCAAAGAAACGGCAAAAACTTTCTGCCCTTTCCTATGACCAGAAAAATAAATTACAAACTAGAAGTTTATCTAAAGTCCTTAATAGCATCAATGTTAATATGTCAATGTCCTAACAACGTCTAAAGAATGCAAAGATCTCTCTGAAGCATTCTATAATTAGGGCACAAAGGGCCCTATTCACACTGGGGATCTGGATACCTAGAGCTCCGGCCACAGCCCTCCTACACTTAGACTTACATTCCCTCCCCAAGCACCACAGTCTGTTAAGCATATACCTTCTGTCCTCTATCAAAACTAATATTGCTAGGTCCTGGAAAAAGGAGTCCCCACCAACATGGGCTAAAATTGTGAACACAATGGCATACTTGTACACTATGGAGAAATATATACATCACTTGCTTAACAAATCTGACTTGTTTGAATTGGCCTGGGCTGGAAAGATAAGTTTGGCACTATCTGGCAACCACCTGTCATGGCGCAAGACGCCTCACCTAATAATTAGTTAGAAAAGGTTGGACAGAAAGGTTGGACAGAAACTGCATGCCCCCCCCCCCACCTTCTTTTCCCCAGACTCTGAGACTTTGCTGTAATGTATCGATCCTGTCACTGTTTTTACATGTTAGAATCATTTATTCAAAATCCCCTTTCCTTTTTATGGAAGGGTCATCTGACATATCAATATTTTGATAATAATTTTCACAAGACCTGCGTGTCCGACCCATCTGTTTGTGTCTATTAGTGCAGGGGTCCTGTGTGTCCCTAATTGTTACTCCTAATTCTAAAGCCGAATAAAAATGTATTTCTAAAAAAAAAAAAGTTGTCACGCTCGCACCAACAAGCTGAACTTACAATATCACACGCACGATAACCTATTTCTCCATAGATGTCAATGGAGCAAAAAAAAGTGGGGGAAAACACCCTACTCGTGAGCAAACCAGATTGCATATTCTAGATTGCGCTAACCCAATATGAAAATATAAATATTTCATATTCTAATGTTCTGCACATAGCAGAATATGTTCTATTTATTCATAAATACATATTTCTAAATATATATATGACGGTGTTATATAGGTATTGATATATACAGATATATATATAGGAATATCTATCTATAAATACTTAGAACATATTCCCCTATGTGCAGAACAGGTAGGTATCTATATGTTTAAACCCTTTGCCTGCCTCATATCTTTGAACCCATATAACTTTTGTGTGCAATGTTTTTTTTTTATATAATTTTATTAGATTGTGTTATTATGAGTGTAACTGTACTTTGTAATGTATTTTTTATGAGTTTTATGACACTTTTTTGTTTTCCGAAACAGTTAACCACAGATCTGAGGACGCGCTAAATCGACAAGCGTTAACTTGAATTGTGCTCAAGCAATCATGTTTACCAGCGCAATTTAACCTGCGCACAAATGATCGCAAAAACCCGGTATTGCTTGTGCGCAAATGTTTGCACTCCACTCGTAATCTGGCCCAAAGAAGGAACAACAATCTCTCTACTAAAGTTGTAAAGCATAAAATCAAATGAAGTCTGTAAAACTGCTTTATTCTGAGTTCAGAGACTTGAGATCGGGATGGAAAAAAGGACCTTGAATCAGAAGGTCTGCCCGTAGAAGCAGAGGCCATGGAGGACAGCTGGACATCTGAACCAGATCTACATACCAAATCCTGTGAGGCCTCCCTGGGACAATCAGGATTACTGAAGAATTATCTAGACTTACCTTGGAAATTACTCTGGGAAGAAGTACCAGAGGAGGAAACAGATAAGCAAGCTGAAAAGACCAAGGAACTAATAGAGCATCCACGGATTCTACCTGAGGTTCCCTGGACCTCGAAATTTACCTGGGAAGTTTGTTGTTAACACGAGAGGCCATGAGATCTATCTCTGGGAGACCCCAAAAATCCACATTCTGATTGAACACATCCTGGAGACCACTACAATGGATGTAGAGATTGACGACTGAGAAAGTCTGCCTCCCTGGAATATGAATTGCAGAGACCAGACAGGAATTGGTTTCTGTTAATGATAGATTTGAGACACCTCCATCATAGCTAGGGAACTGTGAGTTCCCCCTGATAGTTGACATAAGCTACTGCTGTGACATTGTCTGGAAACGCAAATGAGACTCTCTTTTCAACAGAGGCCAAGCTTGTATTGCCCTGAATATTGCACAGAGTTCTAGAACATTGATTGGTAACCTCGCCTTCCAAGGATCCCAAACTCCCTGTGCTGTCAGAGACCCCCTAACAGCTCCCCAACCTGAGAGACTTGCATTTGTAGTGATCATAGACCAGGTAGGATGAACAAACGAAGCCCCCTGAATAAGAAACTGACTTGTACTCAGACCCAAAAAACAAAATTTATGCTTACCTGATAAATTTCTTTCTTTCGACCGAAGGCCTAGGAAGAAAAGGAGAAACTATAAGGTGCAGAGGTGACTGAAGTTTTCAATAAAAAATACTATCTGTCTTGATAGACAGGGCGGGCCGTGGACTTGGTACATCGCAAAAGAAAGAAATGTATCAGGTAAGCATAAATTTTGTTTTCTTTTGCAAGATGTACCCAGTCCACGGTTTCCTCCTTACTTGTGGCATACCAATACCAAAGCTTTAGGACACGGATGAAGGGAGGGACAAGACAGGAACCTAAACGGAAGGCACCACTGCTTGCAAAACCTTTCTCCCAAAAATAGCCTCCGAAGAAGCAAAAGTATCAAATTTGGAAAATTTGGAAAAGGTATGAAGCGAAGACCAAGTCGCAGCCTTACAAATCTGTTCAACAGAAGCATCATTTTTAAAAGCCCATGTGGAAGCCACCACTCTAGTGGAGTGAGCTTTAATTCTGTCAGGAGGCTGCTGTCCAGCAGTCTCATAGGCCAAACGGATGATGCTTTTCAGCCAAAAGGAAAGAGAGGTAGCCGTAGCCTTTTGACCTCTGCGCTTTCCAGCATAGACAACAAACAAAGAAGATGATTGGCGAAAATCTTTGGTTGCCTGCAAATAAAACTTCAAAGCACGAACCACGTCCAAGTTGTGCAACAGACATTCCTTCTTAGAAGAAGGGTTAGGACACAGAGAAGGAACAACAATTTCCTGATTGATATTCCTGTTAGAAACAACCTTAGGGAGGAACCCAGGTTTGGTACGCAAAACCACCTTATCAGCATAGAAAACAAGATAAGGCGAGTCGCATTGTAATGCAGATAGTTCAGAAACCCTTCGAGCTGAAGAGATAGCAACAAGAAACAGAACTTTCCAAGATAGAAGCTGAATATCTATGGAATACATGGGTTCAAACGGAACCCCCTGAAGAACATTAAGAACTAAATTTAGACTCCATGGCGAAGCAACAGTTTTAAACACAGGCTTGATTCTAAAGCCTGACAAAAAGCCTGAACGTCTGGGACATCAGCAGATATCTGTCCCTTCAAGGAACTAGCTGACAATCCTTTCTCCAATCCTTCTTGAAGAAAGGACAAAATCCTAGGAATCCTGATCTTACTCCATGAGTAGCCTTTGGATTTGCACCAAAAAAACATAATTTATGTAAGAACTTACCTGATAAATTCATTTCTTTCATATTAGCAAGAGTCCATGAGCTAGTGACGTATGGTACATTCCTACCAGGAGGGGCAAAGTTTCCCAAACCTTAAAATGCCTATAAATACATCCCTCACCACACCCACAATTCAGTTTAACAAATAGCCAAGAAGTGGGGTGATAAGAAAGGAGCGAAAGCATCAAAAATAAGGAATTGGAATAATTGTGCTTTATATAAAAAAATCATAACCACCACAAAAAGGGTGGGCCTCATGGACTCTTGCTAATATGAAAGAAATGAATTTATCAGGTAAGTTCTTACATAAATTATGTTTTCTTTCATGTAATTAGCAAGAGTCCATGAGCTAGTGACATATGGGATAGCAGATACCCAAGATGTGGAACTTCCACGCAAGAGTCACTAGAGAGGGAGGGATAAAATAAAGACAGCCAATTCCGCTGAAAAATGAATCCACTACCCAAATCAAAAGTTCCAATTTTTATAATGAAAAAAACTGAAATATAAGCAGAATAATCAAACTGAAACAGCTGCCTGAAGTACTATTCTACCAAAAACTGCTTCTGAAGAAGAAAACACATCAAAATGGTAGAATTTAGTAAAAGTATGCAAAGAAGACCAAGTCATTGCTTTGCAAATCTGATCAACAGAAGCTTCATTCTTAAAAGTCCAGGAAGTAGAAACTGACCTAGTAGAATGAGCCGTAATCCTCTGAGGCGGGGATTAACCGGACTCCAAATAAGCATGATGAATCAAAAGCTTTAACCAAGATGCCAAAGAAATGGCAGAAGCCTTCTGACCTTTCCTAAAACCAGAAAAGATAACAAATAGACTAGAAGCCTGTCTGAAATCTGAATAGCTTCAATATAATATTTCAAAACTCTTACCACATCCAAAGAATGTAAGAATCTTACCAAAGAATTCTTAGGATTAGGACACAAGGAAGGGACAATAATTCCTCTACTAATGTTGTTAGAATTCACAACTTTAGGTAAAAATTGAAATGAGGACAGCAAAAACCACCTTATCCTGATGAAAAATCAGAAAAAGGAGATTCACAAGAAAGAACAGATAATTCAAAAACTGTTCTAGCTGAAGAGATGTCTAAAAAGAACAATACTTTCCATGAAAGTAATTAATGTCCAAAGAAAGCATATGCTCAAACAGAAGAGCCTGTAAAGCCTTCAGAACCAAATTAAGACTCCAAGGAGGAGAAATTGGCTTAATGACAGGCTTGATACGAACCAAAGCCTGAACAAAACAATGAATATCAGAAAGATTTAGCAATTCTTCCTGTGAAACAGCACAGGAAAAGCAGAGATTTGTCCTTTCAAGGAACATGCAGACAAAACCTTATGAAGAAACTATAAAATCCTAGGAATTCTAAAAGAATGCCAAGAGAATTCATAAGAAGAGCATCATGAGATGTAAATCTTCCAAACTCGAAAATAAATCTTACTAGACACAGATTTACGAGCCTGCAACATAGTATTAATCACTGAGTCAGAGAAACTTCTATGACTAAGTACTAAGCGTTAAATTTTCATACCATCAAATTAATAATTTGAATTCCTGATGAAAAAAACGAATGTTAAAATATAAGGTCTGGCCTTAATGGAAGTAACCAAGATTGGCAACTGGACATCCGAACAAGAACCATATACCAGCTGTTTAAGGCTGCGTAGGGTAGGGGGGGGCACGGCAAGCACTGACGTATGCGTGACGTGACGCATTGAGAGCCGCGCCAAGTCGGGCTGAGCGAGACGCCACTGGTCAGGCGTCCTCGCACACATTAGAGCCCACTACAAAGTTTGGCTGCGGGGTGGAAGTGGGCTACGGACTGGGATCCACAGCCGGTCGACTCAGTCCCACCTACAAGGCCATCTACTCAGGCATATCAGTCCGGATCCTTAGGTGAGACGAGCAAGGGGGGAGACAACGCAAGGTAAAACTCCAAGTGTTTTTCTCTATAGTAGCGATGCAAGCAACAATTTCTATACAAACATGTAGTTGTTTGGTCCTCCTTGCGAAGCCTTCCAGGATCTGGCTCTTAATTTTTTACTTCTTAGAGGCTTGCCAAATTCTCACTGCAACAGCTAGCAGTGCTGAAACCCCCTATTAGAATTAGGTCTGTGGAAACAGGGTAATGTAAGTGGAGTATGCCATGGCCCACTGCACATATACTTAAAAGCTATACTAAAAGGACTCCTGTGCTGGAAAATCTAACTGATAGGTGGCCTGTAAGGGCAAGAGTGACTTCATTGTATTCCCTTCGCTGATAACACGAATAGGAGACGATGCTATAAAGGATACTGGGTTATTGCAAAAGGCAAAAGGCTCAGACGGGCTAAATTGGTATTTCCTGAGGCTGCTTTACTCCTGCAACGTAGCTAAACGTGGAAACAGCGAGCTGGGCTGCTGAAAAAGGCCTAGTCTGCCTTACTAGGCACATTTGGGTGCCGCAACTTTTATGTAAAGACATCCTGGGGAAACAACGAGCTGGACTGCTGCTGAAGGTCCAGCCTGAATCTAACGGCACAAGAGAGTGCCTTATCAGAATATTGGATATCGAAGTTCGGAGTCCCTTTAAATTTTCTACGGTCAACAAGTGGACATAATCTCTTTAAACCCCTGCCAATTCAGAGGGGGAATCTGGGGAGAATCAGCAGACAGAACATTCTTGCAGTTTTGGAAGAGAATCCACTTGAGTATCTGATTGACTTTTGCCCTAAATTCTGTGTTTTTTGTATAATTATATTTTTTTTTCTTTTTTTTGGGCAATTCTTACTAATGGCATTTTGTTATAAAATGGTCGTGCAGGGATTAATGATTAAATTAACAGTTCTAGGTCACTATTTATCTAAAAGGTTATAGTCAATTCCAATCTAGACAAATAAGATACAGAAGGAACAGATAGGAAAATCTTTGCAAGAGTTGGAAGGGAACTCATTTGAATATCTGATTGACTCTGGTTTCTATTTTTTGTGTCCCCATTTCTCTCTATGTATTGCTCTATATTCTACTGCATTTTCTTTTTTTCTTTCTGAATACTTTTCATTAATGGCATGTTGTTATAAGAATTGTTGAGAAGGAGTTAACGATCAGATTAATAGTTTTAGGTCACCACTAATACAAAAGCCTTTAGTTAAATTCAAACCAGCTAACTAAGGTAAAGTCTCCTAACTAGAAGCAAATAGGGGTAAATAGAAAGTTTTAAGTCTCTTATAACCATTCTTTATGGATAAATTCCTTCTCCCCTCAGCTAACAATAAAACAGCAAGCATGGCAAGTAGAAGGCAGCAGGAAAAAAAGTTAATAAGACGCAGCACTGAGAACAGTCAGGAGATATCACAAGAAAATGTGGTTGAAACAGTAAATAACTCTGATTTATTAAAACAAATAAGTGAATTATTTCTTCCTAAATTTGAGGCAATCCAATTAAGCATAGACTCAGTGTCACAAGATATCAAGCAGATGGTTACCAGAATGGGTTTAGCAGAACAGCGAATATCAGATCTGGAAGACAGAGATATAGAGAAAGATAAGGACTTAACATATATTCAGAAACAAGTCAAATATCTTAGTGACAAAGTTGAGGATATGGAAAATAGATCTAGGAGAAACAATGTAAGAGTGATTGGGGTCTCTGAAACAGTATCGGAAAGAGAGCTAATCCACTTTGCTTCAATCCAACTACCCTCCTTATTAAACATCAATGAGCCAACATGTACATTCATAGTAGAAAGAGCTCATAGGTTAGGCAGGGTAAGAGATCAAGAGGATGATAAGAGTAGACCTAGACCAATTATTATCAAATACTTGAACTTTCAAGAAAAGGTCAAGATCATGCAAGCTTATAGAGCACAAAAAACAGTCCTCTTTCAAAATAAGAAAATATTAATTTTCCAAGATTTTGCATACGAAACAGCTAGTAAGAGGAAGCTATGTGCCCCCATCTGCTCACGCCTGATCCAGGAAGGCAGGATAGTTAGGCTATTATATCCAGCTAGAATCAGTATACAGACTAAAGAAGGTTTTAGGATTTTTGATAATCCTCAGGACCTAGAGGACTTCATGAGAACAGAGCAAAGGTAAAAGTGATCAGATGGGGGATACAAGCTCTGTATCATGGGTAGCCATGCTGAGTAAAAAGTGGAATAGGAGAAGGGAGGAGGAAGGAAATAAATTTCTAGGTGCAGAAAGGTGGTCAAGTAAGAAGCTAAATATTATAAGTAGGGGGCAATATAGGAATGTCAGGTGTATGTGTGAAAGGGACTTTTTCCTTTTTTTTTTTTTTTTTTTTTTCTTCTTTCTTCTTTCTTTCTCTCCTTTCTCCCCATCCCCCCCCCCTTCTCTTAGATTTTCTATGTCTCTACCTAGAAGTAGGAAAGAAGTATAAGATATGACGGAATTATGTAAATTTGGATCATGGAACGTGGGAGGGTTCACCTCCCCGGTCAAAAGGAAAGCAATATTACAACACTTTAATAAACTTAAAATTGATATTGGCTTCCTACAGGAGACCCATTTAAATGAGTCAGAAAGTCAAAAACTCAAATGGGGATGGGTGGGCGAAGTTATCTATTCGGCAGGAGTACAGAGAAAAAGAGGGGTAGCTATACTTTTTAGGAAATCATTAAAATATAAAATTCTAAAACAAGAAATTGATCAACAAGGGAGATTTATTATACTAGAGATAGAACTAGGCTCAAAAAGATTCGTGTTATGTAATGTTTATGGTCCAAATGTAAAAAAAACCGAGTTCTGGGAACCTCTCCAAAACAAATTATTAGAATACAATCAAAACATAATACTAGGAGGAGACCTGAATCTGGTGGCATCTAGTTTCCTAGATAGAAATCGGAGGGGGAAAGAGGCTATATCAGGCTGTAAGGATACAAAAAATTTTAAAAAATTCTGCTTTAATCTAGGCTTATTAGATATCTGGAGGAATATTTATCCAGACAGTAAAGAATTTACGTGCTTATCCAAAGTGTATAAATCATTTTCACGAATCGATATGTTCCTAATTAGCGACAAATTGTTCTCTCTGGCAAAAAAAGTCGAAATCTTGCCTATCACAATTTCGGATCACGCCCCCATTACTATCTCTATGTCCATCTTGAATCCCAAACTAGGGAATCACAGATTATACTTTCCAACATATTTTTATAATAATTTAAAATTTCGAGGCTTTTTGCTAGAGAAATGGAATCTCTATTATAATGAGAATAAAGGATCAGTGTTGAATATAGAATCTTTATGCCAAGCTTTCAAAGCCGTGATAAGGGGAGAAATTCTGGCTTATATGATAAAAGTAAAAAGGAAAAATGACGCTTATTGGATCCAACTCTCTAAGCAGATTATTAACAAATTCCAAAAATATGTTGCAGATAATAGTCAAGAGAACTGGCAAAACTATCTGGAAGCCAAAAAACAAAGAGACAATTGGCATATATCAAAAGAAATCCAGCATGAGCTGAAAAGAAATAGCAATTACATGCAGTTCTGTAATAAGATAGGGAAATTCTTAGCCAGATTGGTAAGTACTAGAAAATCTAACAGTATCATATCAATAATAAAAACTAAACACAAAACTTGCACTCTCCCTCATGATATTTTAGAGGAATTTACGCACTATTTTAAACAATTATATCAGGCTCAACCTATAGATAAAATAAAAAAAGCTCTCTTCTGGGATAGGATTAAAATACCTCAAATAGCTAAAGATGATCTGGATCTCCTCAACTCTCCAATTAAGGAGGAGGAGATTAAAAACTCTATTATGAAATTAAAGCTAAACAAAGCGCCAGGCCCGGATGATCTTCCTGGAGAATTATATAAAATTCTTGCAGATTCGGTCACCCCCATTCTGTGTGAGCTTTTCAATGGTTTCCTACAAGATAATCAAACACCTTCTAAATATTTTACAGAATCTAGAATAATCTTAATTTATAAACAAGGTAAAAATAAAGAACTAATGGAGTCTTACAGACCCATCTCTTTGCTAAATGTGGATTACAAAATCCTTACCCACATCTTAGCAGACAGACTTCAAAAAGTGATTAGTGAACTGGTCCATCCTGACCAAACTGGTTTTATCAAAGGAAGGACACTTATTAAAAACCTCAGGAAACTAGAAATAGCAATTAACTATTGTGAACAAAAAAAAGGAAGGAGAGAAAAGCTCACAGAGGATGCTGCAATTATTTCGATTGATACACAGAAAGCGTTTGACACGTTACTTCGGGATCATATGCTGACAACTATTAATAATTTTGGTATCCAGGGTAAATTCTCCCATATTATTGCCTTACTTTACTCTAATCCAGGGGCGAGTCTAAGTGTTAACTCCTTAACTTCAGAACATTTTAGACTCCAGCGAGGAACGAGACAAGGTTGTCCGGTATCCCCGTTGCTTTTTAACTTAGCGCTAGAGCCTCTGGCAATATTGTTTAGACAAGAACTGCTAGGGATAAATATCGAAGGACACAGAATAACTCAAGCCATATATGCCGATGATCTGCTTATATTTGCTCAAAATCTTCAATATAATCTGCCTATAATTATGGAAGCTTTAGAATCTTTCCAGGCTTTTTCCGGCTTTGCAATTAACAAAGAAAAATCGGAACTTATGTGGCTCATCAAATTAAAAAGCTCTCCAGAAACCCCTTTTAAAGTAACCAAAGATCATATTACATATCTAGGGATAAAATTTGCATCTAACTCTAAGAGTTGGTACAAGTTAAATTTTGTACCAGCTATTGCATCACTCCAGGCAGATTTAGAAAGATGGAAGAACCTGCCCCTATCTCTTATGGGACGAATACATTTAATAAAAATGATTTCTCTCCCCAAATTTTTATATATTTTTCAGGCCCTCCCACTCCTACTACTGAGGAAAGACTGTCAGTTAATCAATAAACTAATATCGCAATTTATCTGGTGCAAAAAAAAATCTAGGATAGCGCTGAAACGTTTGAGTGCCAGGAAAGAGGCTGCAGGTATGGCTCTTCCCGATTTTGAGATGTATAATATAGCTTCCAACCTAAAATTTGTTTGGGACTGGTTTTCGGAAAAAGGACACTTCTCCTTGCTAGAAATTGAAGGAGCTTTAGTAGCACCTTATGCCCTGAAAGCATTAACACACATGCCTTTAAAACTAATTCCTATAGAAACAAGGGGGATGCTTATCATAGACCAACCAATACGGGCCTGGCGTCAATTCTGTGCTAAAATTGGGATCAGCCATCGGGGTTCAGCCTTTCTCTCAATTAAAGGTAACCCTGAATTCGAGGTAGGCTACGACTCAGCTAGATTTAATGCCTGGTCAGATCGAGGGATCAACCACATTGCACAGCTATTCAAAAAAGAAGATAATTCGATTAAATCTTTTAATGAATGTAAATCGGAATTTAACATACCAAATCGCTTATTCTTCTCTTATTTACAATTACGGCACTATGCTGATCAGTGTAGGAAAATAGTGGCAATAGAGTGGGACAATGATATATTAAGGCAGATAACTAGTATGTTTCAAGCAGGAAATTATTCTATCACAAACTCATATAATGCTTTACTCACTTCTCAAGAACAAAGCAATAAAAGATATTTGGAGCTTAAATGGGATATAGCAGGTGATAACTTACAAGAATCAGACTTATTTAAGAACTCTGGAGATAGGGTAGCAAAGGCAATGAGAGGGGAATATTTTAAAGAACAACAGTTAAAGATTTGGTATCAATGCTATTTTACACCCAGCTGGCAGGCTCGGTGGGACAAAACATGAGAACATAGCTTGTAGGAAATGCAAGTATCTGGCAGCAGATATGTTCCATCTGTTCTGGTCCTGTCCTGTAATCCAAAGATTTTGGGGGAAAATCTCATTTTGGGTCACTAAAATCTTAAACCAACACTTTCAAGTAAGTAAACATCTAGTCTTTTTCCTAGCAAACCAGGAAGAAGTAGGCCCTAGTTATTTACTAATAAATACAATGATACTGCTCGGTAGGAAACTGGTTTTAAAATATTGGCAGTCTAATAAAGAACCCAAATTTTCTGAATTTAAAAATGGGATAACATATCAAATGTTTCTAGAACAAGCCTCAGTACAAGCACAGATAGATAACAATATTAGGTTCTTTTTAAACAAATGGGGGATTTTCATTAAATCTCTAGATCAGGAAACTCAAAAATTGATCCTGCAGCCATTTAAGAATTCTCTTTTCTTATTGGAAGCTAACCTTAGAGGTGAGTGGCTGCTTGCCTGAAGGATTATGGTGAAAGCTGGTTGGGGAGAGGGGGGGGGCTGTGTGGTGTTTTTTTTTTTTTTTTTTGTCTCTTCTTTTTCTCTGTTTTTCTCTTCTCTGTGTGTGTGCCAGATAGGATCTAGAGTTTATAGCATTAATGGAGATCAGAGTTTTGGGAGGGTTTTTATGCATTAAGAAAAATTGCCAGGTCAGAGTTGTCTTTTTCTTTTCTCGAGTGGGTAGGTGAACTTCTTCACCCACTTAAGGTGTCCTTTCATTTCCAAGCAAGACTGTATTCTGTTTTGTATTAACGTACACTTTTGCAAGTATTTTTCTTATTTGCTTTTTTGTCGGAATCACCTATGTTAATTGTTTATCTTTCTTGGCAAAATAAAAAGAAATTTAAAAAAAAAAAAGAACCATATACCAAAACCTTTGTGGCCATGCTGGAGCCACCAGCCACACCAAAGATTGCTCTCTGATGATTTTGAAAATCCCTCTTAAAAGAAGAACCAGAGATTAAAAAAAAATATAGGCAGATTGATAATTCCAAGGAAGTGTCAATGCATACACTACTTCCGCCTGAGGATCCCGGGCCTGAATAGGCCCCTGGGAAGTTCCTTGTTTAGATGAGATGCCATCAGATCTATTTCTGGAAGCCCTCACATCTGAAAAATTGAAAAACATATCTGGGTAAAGAGACTATTCTTCCGGATGTAAAGCTTGATTAACAGAGATAATCTGCTTCCCAATTGTCTATACCTGGGAAAAAGACCACAGAAATTAGATAGGAGCTGGATTTAGCCCAAGCAAATATCCGAGATACTTCTGTCACAGCCTAAGGACTGATAGTCCCACCCTGATGATTGACATACGCCACAGTTGTGACATTGTCTGTCTGAAAAAACAATAAACGTCTCTTCTTCAAAAAGAAACCAACTGAAGAACTCTGAGAATGCACAGAGTTCCAAAATATCAAATGGTAATCTCGCCTCCTGAGATTTCCAAACCCCTTGTGCTGACAGAGATCCTCAGACAGCCTCCCAACCTAAAAGACTCGCATCTGTAGAGATCATGGTCCAGGTTGAAAGAACCGAAGAGACCTGTAGAACTAAATGATGGTGATCTTAACCACCGAAAAAAAGATAGTTAAACATTAGGATTCAAAGATATAAAAAGTGATATCCTAGAATCCCTGCACCATTATTCAGCATAAAAAATACTGGAAAGGTTTCCTATGAAATGAGCAAAGGGAAACGAATCCAATGCTGTAGCCATGAAACTTAAAACTTCCATGCATCTATAGCAACTTGAAGGAAATAATAGAGACTGAAGGTTCCGACAAACGGAACCCAATAAACTTGTCACTTGTCTGTTAGAGACAAAAACATTGACACAATCTATCTGGAAACCTAAAAAAAGGTGACCCTTGTGTGAGGAATCAAGGAGCATTTGATAAAAGATCCTCTAACCATGTCTTGAAGAAACAACAAAGTTGAATCATATGAGATTCCGCAGAACGAAAAGAATGAGCCAGTACCACGATACCGTCCAAATAAGGAACACTGAGAACCTTGAAAAGATTCTTAGAGCTGTCGCTAGACCAGAAGGAAAAGCAACAAATTGGTAATGCTTGTCAATAAAAGAGAATCTCAGAAAATAAAAATAATCTGAATGAAAACAGAAAATGAAGATATGCATCTATTGTATCTATTGTAAACAAATAATGCCATTATTGACCAAAAAGGCAGAATAGACCATATAAACACCATTCTAAAAGATGGTACACTTATATGACAATTCAAAAAGCTTTTCTGTCTTTGGAACAATGAATAGTCTTGAATAAAACCCCAAAACCCAGTACCTAAAATGAAACTGGAATAAATACCCCAGAAAACTCCAGGTCTGAGCAGCGCTTGAGCCCCAACGGGTGACCAGCCACACTTCACCAGTACCCAAAACATATAGGTCTGAAACACACTTCAGGAAAGTGTTAGTCTTACTGAAATAGCTGGAATATGATAGAGAAAAAAAAAGACTTCTCACAGACGGTTTTACTCTGAATCCTATTCTGTACCCAAAGTCTAAGAAGTTTGGACCGAATAGAACCAAACAAATTTCAAAAAAGTCTTAACCTGCCCCTTACCAGCCAAGCTGGAATAAGAACCGCACCTACATGCAAATTTGGGGAGCTGACTTTGAACTTTTAAAAGGCTTAATTGAATGAAGAAAAAAACTTCCAATTATAAACATGTTACTTGGGGAAGAATTCAGGATTCCGTTCCTTAGTAAGAACAGAAAACTAATATAAGCTTAAAGTTTTAGTCTTAGAACTCAATCTTGAAGCCCAGAGTAACAGTTAAATAATTGAATCCAATTATGAACCAAATAATTGATTATCTTGGAAAAAAAGAAATATGGATTTTAGAAATCAAATTAGCATTCCAAGATTGAAATCAAAAAGTTCTTCTAGCTGAAATAGCTAAAGACATAGATTAAACCTCATTTGCGAAAATATTTAATAAAATGACAACACAAATGAAATTATTAGCATGTTAATCAAGTTAAAGGACCAGTCAACACACTGGACTTGCACAATCAACAAATGCAAGATAGCAAGACAATGCAATAGCACTTAGTCTGAACTTCAAATGAGTAGTAGATTTTGTCCTTTTAACAATGCTAAACAAATCATAATCCAATACTTGATCTTAAAGTATCCAACCAGAAAGATGAAGCAATTGCAACATCAGCCAAATAAATTACAGGTCTAAGAAAAGTACCTGAAAATAATTTTCCTTAAATAAGATACAACCATCTGAAGGAAAAAAAAAAATACTATTTGCTATAAGAATAATAGTATATTTAGCAGGAGTAGAGATATCCCCATTAACTTGGGGAATCTTTCCTCAAAACTAACTGCAAAGAACACAATTTAAAACCTTAAAGAAGGACTAAAAGAAAATTCTCAGCCTATTCCATTCCCTAGTATCAGGAACTGGAAAAAAACCTCTGAAGAAATCACAGAAGATAAATAAGCAGAATTTAAATGTTAGCTAGTCTTTAAAATCAAAAGAACTAGTTACTTCAATATCCAAAATAATCAACACCTTTTGAACAAAGAACAAATGTACTCTATTAAAAAATAAAAAAAGTAGATTTGTTAGTGTCAATATCTGATGAAGAAAAATTCTGAATGAGAAAAAACACCATCAGAGAAGGATAATTTATTATGTAGTTGGTCATTTGAAACTTCATCAACTAAAAAAGAAGTTTGAAAAAGACCTAAAAATTTTATTAGAAGGCGGGATGTCAGACAAAGCCTTTAAAATAGAATCAGAAAAATATTCTTATAAATTTCTAAGTATATCTTGTACATAAGATGTAAAAAGAATAGCAATATATATAAAGCATAAATACTAATGGATTCTGCATGTAAAAGTTTATCATGATAACTTATTACAAACCATAGCTAAAGATAAACATTCATAACATTAAAATAAATGAACTTAGCTTTGGTAGGACTGATATCAGTCAACAGGAATCCCTCAGCATTTCTTGATACAGGAACAGTGTCTGAAATATCTTGCAATATATAATAGAAAAAAAACCAACATATAAAGCAAAAACAAAATTTATGCTTACCTGATAAATTCCTTTCTCCTGTAGTGTGGTCAGTCCACGGGTCATCATTACTTCTGGGATATTAACTCCTCCCCAACAGGAAGTGCAAGAGGATTCACCCAGCAGAGCTGCTACACAGCTCCTCCCCTCTACGTCACCTCCAGTCATTCGACCAAGGACCAACGAGAAAGGAGAAGCCAAAGGGTGTAGTGGTGACTGGAGTATAATTCAAAATTTTTTTACCTGCCATAAAATACAGGGCGGGCCGTGGACTGACCACACTACAGGAGAAAGGAATTTATCAGGTAAGCATAAATTTTGTTTTCTCCTGTTAAGTGTGGTCAGTCCACGGGTCATCATTACTTCTGGGATACCAATACCAAAGCTAAAGTACACGGATGACGGGAGGGACAGGCAGGCTCTTTATACGGAAGGAACCACTGCCTGAAGAACCTTTCTCCCAAAAACAGCCTCCGAAGAAGCAAAAGTGTCAAATTTGTAAAATTTGGAAAAAGTATGAAGAGAAGACCAAGTTGCAGCCTTGCAAATCTGTTCAACAGAAGCCTCATTCTTAAAGGCCCAAGTGGAAGCCACAGCTCTAGTAGAATGTGCTGTAATTCTTTCAGGAGGCTGCTGTCCAGCAGTCTCATAGGCTAACCGTATTATGCTACGAAGCCAAAAGGAGAGAGAGGTAGCCGAAGCTTTTTGACCTCTCCTCTGACCAGAATAAACGACAAACAGGGAAGACGTTTGTCGAAAATCCTTAGTTGCCTGTAGATAAAATTTCAGGGCACGGACTACATCTAGATTGTGTAGCAGACGTTCCTTCTTCGAAGAAGGGTTAGGACACAAAGATGGAACCACAATCTCCTGATTGATATTCCTGTTAGTGACCACCTTAGGTAGGAACCCAGGTTTAGTATGCAGAACTACCTTGTCTGAATGAAAAATCAGATAAGGAGAATCACAATGTAAGGCAGATAACTCAGAGACTCTTCGAGCCGAGGAAATCGCCATTAAAAACAGAACTTTCCAAGATAACAACTTGATATCAATGGAATGAAGGGGTTCAAATGGAACCCCCTGTAAAACATTAAGAACTAAGTTCAAACTCCATGGTGGAGCAACAGTTTTAAACACAGGCTTGATCCTAGCTAAAGCCTGACAAAAAGCTTGAACGTCCGGAACTTCTGACAGACGTTTGTGTAAAAGAATGGACAGAGCTGAAATCTGTCCCTTTAAGGAACTAGCGGATAAACCCTTTTCTAAACCTTCTTGTAGAAAAGACAATATCCTCGGAATCCTAACCTTACTCCATGAGTAACTCTTGGATTCGCACCAATATAAGTATTTGCGCCATATCTTATGGTAAATCTTTCTGGTAACAGGCTTCCTAGCCTGTATTAAGGTATCAATAACTGACTCAGAAAAACCACGTTTTGATAAAATCAAGCGTTCAATTTCCAAGCAGTCAGCTTCAGAGAAATTAGATTTTGATGTTTGAAGGGACCCTGGATCAGAAGGTCCTGTTTCAGAGGTAGAGACCAAGGTGGACAGGATGACATGTCCACTAGATCTGCATACCAAGTCCTGCGTGAC
The DNA here is from genome assembly GCF_027579735.1 of Bombina bombina. Lineage (NCBI taxonomy): Eukaryota > Metazoa > Chordata > Amphibia > Anura > Bombinatoridae > Bombina > Bombina bombina. Next base: position 44,839,601 of record NC_069508.1, read on the forward strand.
CATGCAGGCGCTATTAGAATCACTGATGCTCTCTCCTGTTTGATTCTGGCAATCAATCGAGGAAGCATTGGGAAGGGTGGAAACACATAAGCCATCTCGAAGGTCCAAGGTGCTGTCAAAGCATCTATCAGAACCGCTCCCGGATCCCTGGATCTGGACCCGTAACGAGGAAGCTTGGCGTTCTGTCGAGACGCCATGAGATCTATCTCTGGTTTGCCCCAACGTCGAAGTATTTGGGCAAAGACCTCCGGATGAAGTTCCCACTCCCCCGGATGAAAAGTCTGACGACTTAAGAAATCCGCCTCCCAGTTCTCCACTCCCGGGATGTGGATTGCTGACAGGTGGCAAGAGTGAGACTCTGCCCAGCAAATTATCTTTGATACTTCCATCATTGCTAGGGAGCTTCTTGTCCCTCCCTGATGGTTGATGTAAGCTACAGTCGTGATGTTGTCCGACTGAAACCTGATGAACCCCCGAGTTGTTAACTGGGGCCAAGCCAGAAGGGCATTGAGAACTGCTCTCAATTCCAGAATGTTTATTGGTAGGAGACTCTCCTCCTGATTCCATTGTCCCTGAGCCTTCAGAGAATTCCAGACAGCGCCCCAACCTAGTAGGCTGGCGTCTGTTGTTACAATTGTCCAATCCGGCCTGCTGAATGGCATCCCCCTGGACAGATGTGGCCGAGAAAGCCACCATAGAAGAGAATTTCTGGTCTCTTGATCCAGATTCAGAGTAGGGGACAAGTCTGAGTAATCCCCATTCCACTGACTTAGCATGCACAATTGCAGCGGTCTGAGATGTAGGCGTGCAAAGGGTACTATGTCCATTGCTGCTACCATTAAGCCGATCACCTCCATGCATTGAGCTACTGACGGGTGTGGAATGGAATGAAGGACACGGCATGCATTTTGAAGCTTTGTTAACCTGTCTTCTGTCAGGTAAATCTTCATTTCTACAGAATCTATAAGAGTCCCCAAGAAGGGAACTCTTGTGAGTGGAAAGAGAGAACTCTTCTTTTCGTTCACCTTCCATCCATGCGACCTTAGAAATGCCAGTACTAACTCTGTATGAGACTTGGCAGTTTGAAAGCTTGAAGCTTGTATCAGAATGTCGTCTAGGTACGGAGCTACCGCAATTCCTCGCGGTCGTAATACCGCCAGAAGAGCACCCAGAACCTTTGTGAAGATTCTCGGAGCCGTAGCCAATCCGAATGGAAGAGCTACAAACTGGTAATGCCTGTCTAGAAAGGCAAACCTTAGATACCGGTAATGATCTTTGTGAATTGGTATGTGAAGGTAAGCATCCTTTAAATCCACTGTGGTCATGTACTGACCCTTTTGGATCATGGGTAAAATTGTCCGAATAGTTTCCATTTTGAATGATGGAACTCTTAGGAATTTGTTTAGGATCTTTAAATCCAAGATTGGCCTGAAAGTTCCCTCTTTTTTGGGAACCACAAACAGGTTTGAGTAAAACCCTTGTCCTTGTTCCGACCGCGGAACCGGACGGATCACTCCCATTAATAAAAGATCTTATACGCAGCGTAGAAACGCCTCTTTCTTTATTTGGTTTGTTGACAACCTTGACAGATGAAATCTCCCTCTTGGGGGAGAGAATTTGAAGTCCAGAAGGTATCCCTGAGATATGATCTCTAACGCCCAGGGATCCTGGACATCTCTTGCCCAAGCCTGGGCGAAGAGAGAAAGTCTGCCCCCCACTAGATCCGTTCCCGGATCGGGGGCCCTCGATTCATGCTGTCTTAGGGGCAGCAGCAGGTTTCCTGGCCTGCTTGCCCTTGTTCCAGGACTGGTTAGGTCTCCAGCCTTGTCTGTAGCGAGCAACAGCTCCTTCCTGTTTTGGTGCAGAGGAAGTTGATGCTGCTCCTGCTTTGAAATTACGAAAGGAACGAAAATTAGACTGCCTAGCCTTAGGTTTGGCTCTGTCTTGAGGCAGGGCATGGCCTTTACCTCCTGTAATGTCAGCGATAATTTCTTTCAACCCGGGCCCGAATAAGGTCTGCCCTTTGAAAGGTATATTAAGCAATTTAGATTTAGAAGTAACGTCAGCTGACCAGGATTTTAGCCACAGTGCTCTGCGTGCCTGAATGGCGAATCCGGAATTCTTAGCCGTAAGTTAAGTTAAATGTACTACGGCATCTGAAATAAATGAGTTAGCTAACTTAAGGGCTTTAAGCTTGTGTGTAATCTCATCTAATGGAGCTGATTCAAGTGTCTCTTCCAGAGACTCAAACCAAAATGCTGCTGCAGCCGTGACAGGCGCAATGCATGCAAGAGGTTGCAATATAAAACCTTGTTGAACAAACATTTTCTTAAGGTAACCCTCTAACTTTTTATCCATTGGATCTGAAAAGGCACAGCTATCCTCCACCGGGATAGTGGTACGCTTAGCTAAAGTAGAAACTGCTCCCTCCACCTTAGGGACCGTTTGCCATAAGTCCCGTGTGGTGGCGTCTATTGGAAACATCTTTCTAAATATCGGAGGGGGTGAGAACGGCACACCGGGTCTATCCCACTCCTTAGTAACAATTTCAGTAAGTCTCTTAGGTATAGGAAAAACGTCAGTACTCGCCGGTACCGCAAAATATTTATCCAACCTACACATTTTCTCTGGTATTGCAACTGTGTTACAATCATTCAGAGCCGCTAACACCTCCCCTAGTAATACACGGAGGTTTTCCAGCTTAAATTTAAAATTTGAAATATCTGAATCCAGTTTGTTTGGATCAGAACCGTCACCCGCAGAATGAAGCTCTCCGTCCTCATGTTCTGCAAATTGTGACGCAGTGTCTGACATGGCCCTAATATTATCAGCGCACTCTGTTCTCACCCCAGAGTGATCACGCTTACCTCTTAGTTCTGGTAATTTAGCCAAAACTTCAGTCATAACAGTAGCCATATCCTGTAATGTGATTTGTAATGGCCGCCCAGATGTACTCAGCGCTACAATATCACGCACCTCCCGAGCGGGAGATGCAGGTACTGACACGTGAGGCGAGTTATTCGGCATAACTCTCCCCTCGTTGTTTGGTGAAATATGTTCAATTTGTACAGATTGACTTTTATTTAAAGTAGCATCAATACAGTTAGTACATAAATTTCTATTGGGCTCCACTTTGGCTTTAGCACATATAGCACAGATATCTTCCTCTGAATCAGACATGTTTAACACACTAGCAAATAAACTAGCAACTTGGAAATACTTTTCAAGTAATTTACTATAATATGAAAACGTACTGTGCCTATAAGAAGCACAGAAAAAGTTATAACAGTTGAAAATTAATAAACTGAAAGGTTATAGCATCAAATCTTTGTAAAAAACACAATTTTAGCAAAGGATTGTTCCCATTAGCAAAGGATAACTAACCCTGATAGCAGAAAAAAATACAGAAATAAACGTTTTTTATCACAGTCAACTACAATCTCACAGCTCTGCTGTGAGTGATTACCTCCCTCAAAACAAGTTTTGAAGACCCCTGAGTTCTGTAGAGATGAACCGGATCATGCAGGGAAGACAATAAGCTTCTGACTGAATTTTTTGATGCGTAGCAAAAGCGCCAAAAAAGGCCCCTCCCCCTCACACATAACAGTGAGAGAGATCAGTAAACTGTCATAAATTAAATAAAACGACTGCCAAGTGGAAAAAAATAGTGCCCAAAACATTTTTTCACCCAGTACCTCAGAAAATTAAACGATTTTACATGCCAGCAAAAAACGTTTAACATTAATAAATTAAGTGTTATTAAAAAGCCTGTTGCTAGTCCCTGCAAATTAGGCTAAAGTTTTATGCATACAGTATAATTCCAGTGAAGTGCCATTCCCCAGAATACTGAAGTGTAAAATATACATACATGACAGCCTGATACCAGTTGCTGCTACTGCATTTAAGGCTGAGTTTACATTATATCGGTATGGCAGAATTTTCTCATCAATTCCATTGTCAGAAAATAATAAGCTGCTACATACCTCTTTGCAGATTAATATGCCCGCTGTCTCCTGATCTGAAGTTTACCTCTCCTCAGATGGCCGAGAAACAGCAATATGATCTTAACTACTCCGGCTAAAATCATAGAAAAAACTCAGGTAGATTCTTCTTCAAATTCTACCAGAGAAGGAATAACACACTCCGGTGCTATTATAAAATAACAAACTTTTGATTGAAGGTATGAAACTAAGTATAATCACCACAGTCCTCTCACACATCCTATCTATTCGTTGGGTGCAAGAGAATGACTGGGGGTGACGTAGAGGGGAGGAGCTGTGTAGCAGCTCTGCTGGGTGAATCCTCTTGCACTTCCTGTTGGGGAGGAGTTAATATCCCAGAAGTAATGATGACCCGTGGACTGACCACACTTAACAGGAGAAATTATCAAATTCCTTAAATGACAGTTTCAGGAATGGGAAAAAAATGCAAAACTAACAAGCCTCTAGTAACCAGAAGCAACAAAAAAATGAGACTTAAATAATGTGAAAAAAGTGGCACTAAGTATAACGCCCACATTTTTTGGCGCCAAGTATGACGCCCACATTTTTTGGCACCAAGAATGACGCCCACATTTTTTGGCGCCAAGAATGACGCCCACATCTGTAACACACATGCGTCAAAAAATGACGCAACCATGAACAAACATCCGGCGTCAATTATGGCGCCGGAAATGACAAAAATTTTGCGCCAAAGAAGTTTGCACCAAAAATGACACAATAAATTAAAGCATTTTCTGCCCTCGCGAGCCTAACAGCCCGCAAGGAAAAAAGTCAATTTGAATATTTTTAAGGTAAGAAAAAATATTAATTCATAAGCATTTTCCCACAAAAATGAAAATGACAGTCTGAAAGAAGGAATACTGAATATCCTGAATCATGGCAAATATAAGTTTAAAACATATATTTAGAACTTTACATATAAAGTGCCCAACCATAGCTTAGAGTGTCATAAATAAAATAAGACTTACTTACCCTAAGACACTCATCTACATAAAGTAGATAGCCAAACCAGTACTGAAACGAGAATCAGTAGAGGTAATGGTATATAAGAGTATATCGTCGATCTGAAAAGGGAGGTAGGAGAAGAAATCTCTACGACCGATAACAGAGAACCTATGAAATAGATCTCCTAGAGGAAGACCATTGTATTCAAATAGGCAATACTCTCTCACATCCCTCTGACATTCACTGCACTCTGAGAGGAAAACCGGGCTTCAGCCTGCTACGAAGCGCATATCAACGAAGAATCAAGCACAAACTTACTTGACCACCTCCATGGGAGGCAAAGTTTGTAAAACTGAATTGTGGGTGTGGTGAGGGGTGTATTTATAGGCATTTTAAGGTTTGGGAAACTTTGCCCCTCCTGGTAGGAATGTATATCCCATACGTCACTAGCTCATGGACTCTTGCTAATTACATGAAAGAAATAAGGTTATCGTAGGTTGTATGCATCCCTGAACAGTAGGGTCTTTAGGGAGCGCTTCAAGCTGTTAAAACTAGGGGAGAGTCTTGTGGGGCGAGGCAGAGAGTTCCACAAGATGGGAGCCAGTCTGGAGAAGTCCTTTAAACGGGAGTGCGATGAGGTAACCAGAGAGGAGGAGAGTAGGAGGTCATGAGCAGAGCGAAAGGGACGGGAGGGAGAGTATCTGGAGACAAGGTCTGAGATATAGGGGGGAGCAGTACAGTTGAGGGCTTTGTATGTCAGAGTGAGAATTTTGTGTTTGATCCTAGAGGAAGCCAGTGAAGGGATTGGCAGAGAGGAGCAGCAGATGAAGTGCGACGTGTAAGGAAGATGAGTCTGGCAGAGGCATTCATTATGGATTGTAAAGGAGCTAGGCGGCAGGTGGGGAGACCAGAGAGGACAGAGTTGCAGTAATCAAGGTGGGAAAGAATGAGAGAGTGGATTAAAATCTTAGCTGTGTCTTGTGTAAGGAAGTGACTAATTTTGGAGATGTTTTTTAAGGTGGAAGCGGCAGGCTTTAGCCAAGGACTGAATGTGAGGAGTGAAGGAAAGAGCTGAGTCAAATGTGACCCAGAGACATCGGGCATGCGGGGTAGGGGTAATGATGGAGTTGTCGACATTTATAGAGATATTGTGGGTGGAGATTTTGGAAGAAGAGGGGAAAATGAGCAGCTCAGTTTTGGAGAGATTTAGCTTGAGGTAGTGAGAGGACATCCAGGAAGAGATGTGAGAAAGACAGTTAGTGACACGGGTTAGCAAGGAAGGAGATAGGTCTGGTGCAGAGAAGTAGATTTGGGTGTCATCGGCATACAAATGATATTGGAAACCGTGGGACTTAATTAGGGAACCTAGTGATGACGTATAGATTGAGAAGAGAAGGGGACCGAGGACAGAGCCTTGCGGTACTACGACAGAAAGTGGTGACGGGGCAGAGGAGGCCCCAGAGAAGGCTACACTGAAGGTACGGATTGATAGGTAGGAAGAGAGCCACGAAAGGGCTGTGTCACAGATGCCGAAGGATTGATGGGTTTGGAGCAAAAGAGGGTGGTCGACAGTGTCAAAGGCTGCGGACAGATCAAGGAGGATAAGCAGAGAGAAGTGGCCTTTTGATTTTGATGTAAGTAGGTCGTTGGTGACCTTAACAATAGCTGTCTCTGTGGAGTGATAGGGACGAAATCCAGATTGCAGCGGGTCAAGAAGGCAGTTTAACGTAAGGAAATGGGATAGGCGTGCATATACTAGTTTTTCGAAAAGCTTTGAAGCAAGAGGGAGGAGGGAAATAGGGCAGTAGTTGGATGGGGAGGTAGGATCAAGGGAAGGTTTTTTGAGGATAGGTGTGACCAGTACATGTTTCATTGATGAGGGAAATGTACCAGTGCTGAGGGAGAGGTTGAAAATATGTGTTAGTATAGGGGTAAGGGTAGCAGAGAGGGAGGTGAGTAGCTGTGAGGGGATAGGGTCAAGGGGACAGGTAGTGAGGTGAGAGCGCAGTATAAGTGCCGAAACTTCTTCCTCAGTAACAGGGGAGAATGAACTAAGTTTCAGATTATGAGGGTTGTGGTTGAGTGAGAGTATTTGAGGGGGGGAGAGAATGGAAATATGTTGAGAGCTGATTTCATGTCTGACGGAGTCAATTTTGTTAATGAAGTGACTGGCAAAGTCTTGAGCTGACAGAGAAGTTGTATTAGGAAGTGGGGGAGGGCGGAGGAGAGTATTGAAAGTGGAGAACAGACGTTTTGGGTTTGAGGAAAGATTAGAGATAAGAGTAGAGAAGTAGAGTTGCTTGTGGAGATTAAGGGCAGAATAGTAGGAGTTCAAGATGAATTTGTAATGAAGAAAATCAGCTGAACTCCGTGATTTTCTCCAATGCCGTTCAGCAGTACGGGAACATCTGCATAGGTACCGTGTCAGAGGAGTATGCCAGGGCTGGGGATGAGTGTGTGATTTCCGAGCAATGGTAAGAGGGGTGAGATTGTCAAGGACGGATATAAGGGTGGAATTATAGTGGCAGATAGATTGTTCAGGGCAGGAAAAGGAGGAGAAGGAGGAGAAGGATGAGAGGAGCGGTTTAAGGGAATTAAGAAGTTGTTGCTGATCTAAAGACATAATGCTTCTGTGAAGTTAGGTGTGAGGAGTAGAAGGAGGGAGAGTTGTAGGAAGGGATGATATGTTGCAAGTAAGGAGATGGTGGTCAGAAAGTGGAAAATGGGAGTTTGAGAAGTGTGAAAGAGTGCATCGATAGCTAAAGATCAGGTCAAGAGAGTGACCGTCTTTGTGAGTGGGAGAATCAGTCCATTGTGACAGACCGAAAGAGGAAGTGAGTTGCAGAAGTTGTTTAGCAGATGAGGCAGCGGGATTGTTAAGGGGGATGTTGAAGTCGCAAAGAATGAGGGAAGGAAAACAGGTAGACAGGCAGCCAAGTGATCTAGAAATTGAGTTGAGGAGCAAAGGGGTCGGTATATGACTGCAACACATACAGAGAGAGGGGAGAATAAGCGAATCATGTGGGTTTCGAATGAGGGAAAAGTGAGGGAAGAGATAGGATGTATTTGTTGAAAGGTGCAACAAGAGGAAAGTAAAATACCTACACCACCTCCTTGTCTATTACCAGACCTAGGAGTGTGGCTGAAGTGGAGGCCCCCATGTGACAGAGCAGCAGTGGATGCTGTGTCTAGGGGAGAGAGACAGGTTTCTGTTAGGGCCAGAAGGTTGAGGGAGCGGGAGATGAAGAGGTCATGTATAGAAGTGAGCTTGTTGCAAACAGAGCGAGAGTTCCAGAGTGCACAAGTGAAAGGGGTAGTGGCTTTAGATGCAAGAGGAATGTGAGTAAGGTGTGCAGAGTTTTGTTTTCTGAGTCTATGGGATGGTACACATGGATGTGCATGGCTTGTCAGTGGTTGGGGACCAGGATTAGGGGAGATGTCACCAGCAGTAAGTAGAAGCAAGAGGGAGAGTGAAAGTTGTGTGGGAGACTATCTATAAATGAGGAAATGAGCTTGGGGTGGGGTGAGGGGAGCTGTTTTCCAGAAGGCTACCTGTTGTAAGTTAGAGGGCAGTTGAAGTAGCTGAGTGTAAAAATCTATGTATTTTCTCTGAGTACTGGGAGAGGATGTGTTTGAAATCAAGCTGAAGGAGAGAGATATTAGGTTAATGATGGGCCAGCAAAAGTGTGTTAAAGGAGTGGGAGGGTACATTTATGGACATTTAAGCTAAGGGTCAATCATGAGGAAACAAAAAAAAAAGGTATACAAGGGGTCAAATAAAACCATTAAATAGACAGATAAATGGGCAAGAGCTGCTTAAACTGACTTAACATAATGGCAGACAAAGTTGATGAAATATGCAATGAGCTAGAGGTATGCAATTTATGACTAGCACAGCCTGTAATTACAAAGTCATGGAAATATATAGATTTAAAATAAAAACAAAACAAAAGGAAATATCACTAAATATACAAACACATACAATAAAACAACTTGGTAGGTAAAATATAATTAAGCTGTTTTCCAGAAGGCTACCTGTTGTAAGTTAGAGGGCAGTTGAAGTAGCTGAGTGTAAAAATCTGTGTATTTTCTCTGAGTTTTGGGAGAGGATGTGTTTGAAATCAAGCTGTTGTAAAGTTAGAGGGCAGTTGAAGTAGCTGAGTGTAAAAATCTGTGTATTTTCTCTGAGTTCTGGGAGAGGATGTGTTTGAAATCAAGCTGTTGTAAGTTAGAGGGCACTTGAAGTAGCTGAGTGTAAAAATCTGTGTATTTTCTCTGAGTTCTGGGAGAGGATGTGTTTGAAATCAAGCTGTTGTAAGTTAGAGGGCAGTTGAAGTAGCTGAGTGTAAAAATCTGTGTATTTTCTCTGAGTTCTGGGAGAGGATGTGTTTGAAATCAAGCTGTTGTAAGTTAGAGGGCACTTGAAGTAGCTGAGTGTAAAAATCTGTGTATTTTCTCTAAGTTCTGGGAGTTCTGGTTCTCCAAGAGTAGCCTCTGGATTCACACGAATAGATAATTTAGGCCATATCTTTTAGTATATCTTTCTGATAACAGGCTTACGAGCCTGAATCATTGTCTCAATGACCGACTCAGAAAACCCCCGCATAGATAAAATTAAGCGTTCAATCTCCAGTCAGTTTCAGAGAAATGAGATTTGGATGAAGGAAGGGCCCCTGAAGTAGGTCTTTCCTCAGTGGAAGTCTCCAAGGTGGGAGAGATGTCATCTCCACTAGGTCTGCATACCAGATCCTGCAAGGCCACGCTGGTGCAATGAGGATCACCGACGCCCTCTACTGTTTGATTCAAGCAATGACCCAAGGAAGGAGAGGAAATAGGTATGCTAGACTGAAATTCCAAGGGACCCCCAGAGCATCTATCAACCTGAAGATCCCTCTACCTGTACCACGGTAGCTTGGCATTGTTGAGATGCCATGAGATCCAGCTCCGGCTGTCCCCATTTGAGAATTAAATTGGAAAACGCTTCCGGATGGAGTTCCCACTCCCCTGGGTGAAAAGTCTGTCTGCTCAGAAAATCCGCTTCCCAATTGTCCACTCCAGGAATGTGGATCGCAGATAGACCGCAGTTGTGGGTCTCTGCCCACTGAATAATATTGGCTACCTCTGTCATGGCCAAGGAACTCCAAGTTCATCCCTGATGGTTGATGTAAGCCACTGAACTTATGTTGTCCAACTGGAACCTGATAAACCGGGCTGAAACTAATTGAGGCCAGGCAAGCATTGAAAATTGGCCTCAGCTCTAGGCTGTTTATGGAGAGAACAGACTCCTCCCAAGTCCATGTCTGTCCCCTGAGCCTTTAGTGAGCCCCAGACAGCTCCCCATTGAAGCAGGCTGGCGTCCATTGTCACAAGCACCCAGGTGGGTCTGCGGAAGCATGTTCCCTGGGAGAGATATTCCTGAGACAGCCATCAAGGAAGAGAGTGTCTCGTTGCCTGATCCAGAAGAATTTGCAGAGACAGGTCTGCAGAATCCCTGTTCCAATGCCTGAGCATGCATAACTGCAGAGGTCTGAGGTGGAAACGGCAAACAAAATGATGTCCATGGCACCTACCATCAAACCGATCACCTCCATGCGTTGAGCCACTGACTGTCGAGAGGACTGAAGGGCCAGACAAGAGTTAAGATCTCTAATTTTCTGACATCTGTCAGAAATATTTTCATTGATAGGGAATCTATTATGGTTCTAAAGAACACTACCCTTGTAGCTGGAATCAAGGAACTCTTTCCCAAATTCACCTTCCATCCGTGAGAACGCAGAAAGGATAACATCTGTGTGGGAGTTCGCTTGTTGAAAGGATAGCGCTTGAACCTGAATGTCGTCCAGGTAAGGCACCACTGCAATGCCCAGCACCCGGAGCACCGCCAACAGAGATCTCAGAACCTTTGAAAAAATTCTTGGAGCTGTGGCAAGGCCAAATGGAAGAGCTACGAACTGGAAGTGCTCGTCTAGAAAAGCGAACCTCAGAAACTTGTGATGATTCCTGTGGATAGGAACATGCAGGTATACACATCCTTTAAATCTACAGTTTTCATGAATTGACCCTCTTTAACCAAGGGAAGAATGGAACAAATAGATCCCATCTTGAAGGATGGTACTCTGAGGAACTTGTTTAGACTCTTGAGATGTAAAATTTGTTCTGAACGTTCCCTCTTTTTTGGGAACCACGAACAAATCCCAGACCCTGTTCCTGCATTGAAACAGGAACTATCACTCCCAGAGTGGAAAGGTCTCTAACACAGTGTATGAACGCCTCTCTCTCGTCTACAGATAATCTTGAGAGCAGAAACCTACCCCTGGGAGGATAAGTCTTGAACTCCAGTTTGTATCCTTGGGACACGATGTCCACCGCCCAGGGATCCAGAACATCCCGAACACAGGCCTGAGCGAAGGAGAGTCTGTCCCCCCCACAAGATCCGGTCCCGGATCGGGGGCAGACCCTTTCTGCTGACTGAGTCATTAACAGGCTTCTTAGATTACTTTCCCTTGTTCCAAGACTGGTTGGTCCTCCAGGAAGGTTTGGACTGATCTTGCTTGGCAGAGGAAAAGGAAGGCTTACCTTTGAAGTTTTGAAAGGAACTAAAATTACTGACGTCCCTTCTGTTTATTCCTCTTATCCTGAGGGAGGAAATGACCCTTTACCCCCGTAATGTCTGAAATAATTTCAGCCAAGCCCAGCCCAAACAAAGTCTTACCCTTGTACGGAATCGCCAAAAGCTTAGACGAAACACCCACAGACCAGGATTTCAACCATAAGGCTCTGCGGCCCAGAACAAAACCAGAAATATTTGCTCCCAGCTTGATAACCTGTAGGGAAGCATCCATAAAAGAAATGGCCAACTTAAGGGCCTTGATCCTGTCCTGGATCTCTTCAAGGGGAGTGTCTTAATAGAATTAGACAACGCATCAAATCAGTATGCCGCCGCACTAGTGACTGTAGCAATACACACCGCAGGATGCCATTGTAAACCCTTGTGTACATACATCTTTGAGCGACCCAACTTCTTATCCATAGGATCCTTAAAAGAACAATCCTCTATGGGAAAAGTGGTTCTCTTAGCCAAAGTGGAAATTGCCCCTTTCACCTTGGGAAACGTCTACCAAGACTCCTTGATAGAGTCAGCAATAGGGAACATCTTAAAAATAGGGGATGGAGAAAAAGGATACCAGGTTTCTCCCATTCCCTAGAAATAATCTCTGTAGGCCAATTTGGTACAGGGAAAACCTCCACCATGGAAAGTACATCAAAATACTTGGTTAGCTTACTAGAGTGGAAGGGAAGGGAGGAGCTATATATACAGCTCTGCTGTGGTGCTCTTTGCCTCCTCCTGCTGACCAGGAGGCGATATCCCACAAGTAAGGATGAAATTCGTGGACTTGTCATATAGTAAAAGAAACAAATTTATCAGGTAAGCATAAATTTCCTTTTCTTTTACAAGATATGACGAGTCCACGAATTTCCTCCTTCCTTGTGGGATACAATACCAAAGCTATAGGACACGGATGAAAGGGAGGGACAAGACAGGAACCTAAACGGAAGGCACCACTGCTTGAAGAACCTTTCTCCCAAAAACAGCCTCAGACGAGGCAAAAGTGTCAAATTTGTAAAATTTGGAAAAAGTGTGAAGAGACGACCAAGTTGCAGCCTTGCAAATCTGTTCAACAGAAGCATTGTTCTTTAATGCCCATGAGGAAGCCACAGCACTAGTAGGATGAGCCGTAATTCTCTCAGGAGGCTGCTGTCCAGCAGACTCATATGCAAAATGGAAGATACTCTTCAGCCAAAAGGAAAGAGGTAGGCGTAGCTTTCTGGCCCCTATGTTTCCCAGAAAAAAACAACAAATAAATAAAATGATTGACGAAATTCTTTAGTCGCCTGCAAGTAAAACTTCAGGGCACGGACCACGTCCAAGTTATGTAACAGACGCTCCTTCTTAGAAAGATTAGGACACAATGAAGGAACAATAATTTCCTGATTAATATTTTTGTTGTAAACAACCTTAGGAAGAAATCCAGGTTTGATACGTAACACTACCTTATCGGAATGAAAAATAAGGTAAGGAGAATCACATTGTAATGCCGAAAGCTCAGAAACTCTGCGAGCAGAAGAAATAGCAACCAAAAATAAAACTTTAAAATATAACAACTTAATATCTATGGAATGTATAGGTTCAAACGGAACCCCTTGAAGAACCTTACAAACTAAATTCAAACTCAAAGGAGGAGCAATAGGTCTAAACAGAGGCCTGATTCTAGTCAGAGCCTGACAAAAAGATTGAACATCCAGAATATCTGCCAGACGTTTGTGTAGCAAAATAGATAAAGCAGAAATCTGTCCCTTTAAGGAACTTGCTGATAACCCCTTCTCCAATCCTTCTTGGAGAAAGGATAAAATCCTAATCTTACTCCATGAGTAACCCTTGGATTCGCACCAATAAAAATATGTACGCCATATCTTATGTCAAATTTTCCTGGTGACAGGCTACATGCATGAATCAAGGTATCTATGACCAATTTAAAAAAAAAAATCTCCTTTAAATAAGAGTAAGCATTCAATCTCCAAGCAGATAGCTGCAGACACTAGATTCAGACGATGGCAAGGCCCCTGAATTAGAAGGCCTGTCCGCAATGGAAGCATCCACAGTGTCTGAGATAACATGTCCACCAGCTCAGCGTACCAAGTCCTGCAAAGCCACGCAGGAGCGATGAGGATCACCGAAGCCCCCTCCTATTTGACTCAAGCAAACACCCGGGGAAGGAGAGCAAAAGAAGGAAACACATAAACTAGGCTGAAAGACCAAGGCACTGCCAAAACATCTAACAGCTCGGCCTGGGGATCCCTGGGCCTGTACCCGTATCTAGGAAGCTTGGATTCTGCCGTGCCATAAGATTCAATCCCGGCTTGCCCCATCTGAGAATCAGGTCGGCAAACACCTCCGAATGAAGATTCCACATTCCCGGATGCAACGTCTGTCCGCCTAGAAAATCCGCTTCCCAGTTGTCCACACCGGGATAAGGATTGCCGACAGATAACAAGAGTGAGCCTTCCGCACACTGAAGGAGCTCGGCTCCTTCTGTCATCATTAAGGAACTCCTGTTCCTGATGAATGATATAAGCTACAGACGTAAAAGTTGTTCGACTGAAGTCCAGAGAACTAGACTGAAGTCAACTGAGACTGAACCTGAAGTGCACTGAATATTGCTCTCAACTCTGATATCGATGGGGAGTAGAGACTCCATCTGAGTCCACACCCCCCAAGACCTTAGGTAGTTCCAAACTGCTCCCCAACCTAACAGACTGGTATCTGGTTGTCCCTATAACCCAAGAGGGTCTGTGGAAGTATGTCCCCTGGGACAGATGATCCAGTGACAACCAATCATAGAAAATAATCCTTATCTGTTGATCTAGAAACAGATCTGCACAACCACCATTCCACTGCCTAAGCATGCGCATTGCAGAGGTCTGGGACGAAACTGTACGGACGGTACAAAGGCCATCGCCGCCACCAGCAACCTCCATGTACTGAGCCACAAACGGATGATGACCGGACGGACTGACTCGACATGTATTCAGAATGCTTAACTTTCTGACCTTAAGAAAGATCTTCACAAAAATAAAGTGAATACAATTCCCAGAAAGCATGTACCAGGTTTACCTTCCACCTGTGGGTTCTTAGGAAGGAAAGCACAATTGTGGTATAGGACTTGCTAGCAATATATAATCCAGATAAGGAGCCACTGCAATGCCCCGCGGCCTTAGAATCGCCAGAAAAAAACCCAGCACCTTCATTAATATTCTGGATGTTGAATACAAAAAAAAAAAAAAAATCCACAAACTAACGGCTAGATTTAGAGTTTGGCGGTATCCGTCAAAACCAGCGGTAGAGGCTCCTAACGCTGGTTTTGGGCTACCGCTGGTATTTGGAGTCAGTCAGGAAAGGGTCTAACGCTCACTTTGCAGCCGCGACTTTTCCATACCGCAGATCCCCCTACGCCATTTGCGTATCCTATCTTTTCAATGGGATCTTCCTAACGCCGGTATTTAGAGTCTTGGCTGAAGTGAGCGTTAGAAATCTAACGACAAAACTCCAGCCGCAGAAAAAAGTCAGTAGTTAAGAGCTTTCTGGGCTAACGCCGGTTTATAAAGCTCTTAACTACTGTGCTCTAAAGTACACTAACACCCATAAACTACCTATGTACCCCTAAACCGAGGTCCCCCCACATTGCCGCCACTCTATTAAAATTTTTTAACCCCTAATCTGTCGACCGCACACCGCCGCCACCTACGTTATCCCTATGTACCCCTAATCTGCTGCCCCTAACACTGCCGACCCCTATATTATATTTATTAACCCCTAATCTGCCGCCCCCGCTATCCCCTGCATATTATTATTAACCCCTAATCTGCCGCTCCGTACACCGCCGCAACCTATGTTATCCCTATGTACCCCTAATCTGCTGCCCCTAACACCGCCGACCCCTATATTATATTTATTAACCCCTAATCTGCCGCCCCCAACGTCGCCTCCACCTACCTACATTAATTAACCCCTAATCTGCCGACTGGATCTCACCGCTACTCTGATAAATGTATTAACCCCTAAAGCTAAGTCTAACCCTAACACTAACACCCCCCTAAGTTAAATATAATTTACATCTAAAAAATTAATTAACTCTTATTAAATAAATTATTCCTATTTAAAGCTAAATACTTACCTGTAAAATAAACCCTAATATAGCTACAATATAAATTATAATTATATTGTAGCTATTTTAGGATTTATATTTATTTTACAGGCAACTTTGTAATTATTTTAACCAGGTACAATAGCTATTAAATAGTTAATAACTATTTAATAGCTACCTAGTTAAAATAATTACAAAATTACCTGTAAAATAAATCCTAACCTAAGTTACAATTAAACCTAACACTACACTATCAATAAATTAATTAAATAAAATACCTACAATTATCTACAATTAAACCTAACACTACACCATCAATAAATTAATTAAATACAATACCTAAAAATAAATACAATGAAATAAACTAACTAAAGTACAAAAAATAAAAAAGAACTAAGTTACAAAAAATAAAAAAATATTTACAAACATTAGAAAAATATTACAACAATTTTAAACTAATTACACCTACTCTAAGCCCCCTAATAAAATAACAAAGACCCCCAAAATAAAAAAATGCCCTACCCTATTCTAAAATTAAAATAGAAAAGCTCTTTTACCTTACCAGCCCTTACCAGCCCATGCCCCAAAGACTTCTGCTCTTTTGCCTGAAAAAAAAACATACAATACCCCCCCAACATTACAACCCACCACCCACATACCCCTAATCTAACCCAAACCCCCCTTAAATAAACCTAACACTAAGCCCCTGAAGATCTTAGCTATATTAGGGTTTATTTTACAGGTAAGTATTTAGCTTTAAATAGGAATAATTTATTTAATGAGTTAATTTATTTCGTTAGATGTAAATTATATTTAATTTAGGGGGGTGTTAGTGTTAGGGTTAGATTTAGCTTTAGGGGTTAATAGATTTATTAGAGTAGCGGTGAGATCCGGTCGGCAGATTAGGGGTTAATTATTGTAGGTAGGTGGAGGCGACGTTGGGGGCGGCAGATTGGGGTTAATAAATATAATATAGGGGTCGGCAGTGTTAGGGGCAGCAGATTAGGGGTACATAGGGATAACGTAGGTTGCGGCGGTGTACGGAGCGGCAGATTAGGGGTTAATAATAATATGCAGGGGTCAGCGATAGCGGGGCGGCAGATTAGGGGTTAATAAGTGTAAGGTTAGGGGTGTTTAGACTCGGGGTACATGTTAGAGTGTTAGGTGCAGACTTAGGAAGTGTTTCCCCATAGGAAACAATGGGGCTGCGTTAGGAGCTTAACGCTGCTTTTTTGCAGGTGTTAGGTTTTTTTTCAGCTCAAACTGCCCCATTGTTTTCTATGGGGGAATCGTGCACGAGCACGTTTTTGAAGCTGGCCGCGTCCGTAAGCACCGCTCCCTTTTTTGGAGCCTAACGCAGCCATTCTGTGAACTCTAAATACCAGCGGTATTTAAAAGGTGTGGGGGAAAAAAAGCATGCATAGCTAACGCACCCCTTTGGCCGCAGAACTCTAAATCTAGCCGTATGAGTGGTAGGCCATGAATGGAAAAAAATATTGCACACTATGCATGCATGTAGAGGGCACTTGGAAAGCGCGGCTAAACACCTATAAGGTTCTCAAGGCGCAGCTCATTTTATCGATCTCAGAAGGATGAAAGACTGAGCGGACTTCACCGGGGATTGAAGCTGCAACCCTTGGGTTGCTACAGAGCTTCCACAACACCTTTAGCATGCTAAGTTATCCGCCCGGCTACACTCAGGAATTTGAAATGGTCACAGTGGATGGGAACATAAAAGGTATGCATCCTTTAGATCCACCGCCGTCATAAATTGACCCCCTTGGATCAATGGAAGAACGGTACGAATGGATTCCATCTTGAAAGACGGAATTCTGAGAAACTTGTTCAGACTCTTGAGATCCAAGATAGGTCTGAAAGTTCCCTCTCTTTTGGGAACTATAGCAGATTTGAGGAAAAAACCTGTCCCTGCTCCTGAATCGGAACAGGACGGATTACTCCACACAGCGTAAGAACGCCTCTATTTTTATCTGTTTTACAGATAATCTGTGAAAGAAAAAAAACCTTCCTCTGTGGAAAGAATTTTATGAATACCAGATAGTATAACTAAGACAATATCTATTGCCCAGGGAACCCGAACATCTCTCATCCAAGCCTGGATGAAGAAAAACAATTCGCCCCCTGCTAGATCCAGTTCTGGATCGGGGGTCAAACCCTACATGCAGACTTAGAATCAGCAGCAGGTTTCTTGGGTTGTTTATCCTTATTCCTAGATGGTGTCTCCAGGTTGGACTTGGATTGCGGATAGTTCCACTCCCGCTTAGAAGAGGAAGAGGGGAAAACCTTGGAGTTCCGCAAGGAACAAAAAATACTCTGTCAACCTCTCCGATTGGATCTCTTATCCTAAGGGAGAAGATCTGAGAAGTCAGAAAAAATTGCCTTCAAGTCAGGGTCCTTGTAAGGGACAGTCAAAATTAGTCTTGGAAGAAACATCTGCAGACCCATATTTCACCAAAAAGGAGCTGCATGCTAAGACGGAGAACCCTGAACTCGTAGCCGCCAATTAGGTAAGTTGCAGGGAAGCGTCAGAAATAAATGAATTAGTTGACTTAAAAGCTTTAGTCCTGTCAGGAATCTCTGCCAAAGAAGTCTCAGACTTAAGAAACTCTTCCTGAGTATCAAAACAATAAGCAGCACCTCTACCAATGCAAACTGCCGGCTGCAATAGCAACCCAAGATGAACAGATTGTCAGATGGAATATCTTTAATTTCTTATTCCTCTATACTTGTTGCATCCTCAATCACAAAGGATGAACTAACAACAAACAGCTGAAAAGCATCTATTATAATATACACAGAACAAAAGGTTACTGTCTCTTTAAATCTCAAAGTAACTTATTTCTCTGTGTCCTTGTACCATCCTATATCACAAAGGATGAAACAACAAACAGCTTCGAGACTTTTAATAAAGTTTACACAGTAAAAATGTTACTGTCCCTTTAACTTCTCTTGCATCAGAAAAAAATCCATTAGCATGGTAACCTTGCTGGAAGTAGACGTTGCTATGCACATTAAAGCAACCATGTCATGAACCCAAAATTCCATAAGAACAGTGCAAGGAAGCAGAGCACCGCATGTGGGCCAGACAAAAATTCTTTATTTTATGTGTGCACTTGTTTTGAAATACAAAGCTGACTTTCAAATAAAAGAAACCCCACCAAAAACAGTACTGACACTTAAAGTACTGAACACAGGACGTTATCAGTTTTGTGTGTTACGTCTCTTTAAAAGCGAAAGAAATCTTTTAATGTCTTGCACACAATCGTCAGTTACTACGGGCATCTCAGATCTTGCTGAGATGATCCCTCACATGTTTGTTATGATAACGACATTTCTGTATCAAAATGAAGTGTGTGTACTTGTAACATGATGATCGTCACACATGCAGTCAACGCTATTGGGACTTTGAAAGGATTACACATTGCGCAAATAATCCACCACATCTTGTGCGCTTTACTTGTTTATCCTGTGCAACAAGTTCATAACACCCCGTGAAGGGGAAGAAAAAGGGCACGCTAGGAACAGGGCCATAAGGACCGCCCATCGTGGGCGTAAAAACACTGAAAAATATGCCATAATTACGCTCTAAGGCCTAGATTTGGAGTTTGGCGTTAGCCGTGAAACCTAACGCTGGTTTTAGGCTACCTTCGGTATTTGGAGTCACTCAAAAAAGGGTCTAACGCTCACTTTTCAGCCGCGACTTTTTCATACCGCAGATCCCCTTACGTAAATTGCGTATCCTATCTTTTCAATGGGATCTTTCTAACTCCGGTATTTAGAGTCGTATCTGAAGTGAGCGTTAGACATCTAACGACAAAACTCCAGCCGCAGGAAAAAAGTCAGTAGTTAAGAGCTTTCTGGGCTAACGCCAGTTTATAAAGCTCTTAACTACTGTACTCTAAAGTACACTAACACCCATAAACTACCTATGTACCCCTAAACCGAGGTCCCCCCACATCGCCGCCACTCGATTAAATTTTTTTAACCCCTGCCGACCGCCACCTACGTTATACTTATGTACCCCTAATCTGCTGCCCCTAACACCGCCAACCCCTATATTATATTTATTAACCCCTAACCTGCCCCCCACAACGTTGCAGCCAGCTACCTACAATAATTAACCCCTAATCTGCCGACCACAAAGCGCCGCCACCTACGTTATACTTATGTACCCCTAATCTGCTGCCCCTAACACCGCCGACCCCTATATTATATTTATTAACCCCTAATCTGCCCCCCTCAACGTCGCCTCCACCTGCCTACACTTATTAACCCCTAATCTGCCGAGCGGACCGCACCGCTATTATTATAAAGTTATTAACCCCTAATCCGCCTCACTAACCCTATAATAAATAGTATTAACCCCTAATCTGCCCTCCCTAACATCGCCGACACCTAACTTCAAACATTAACCCCTAATCTGCCGACTGGAGCTCACCGCTATTCTAATAAATGTATTAACCCCTAAAGCTAAGTCTAACCCTAACAATAACACCCCCCTAAATTAAATATAATTTAAATCTAATGAAATAAATTAACTCTTATTAAATAAATTATTCCTATTTAAAGCTAAATACTTACCTGTAAAATAAATCCTAATATAGCTACAATATAAATTATAATTATATTATAGCTATTTTAGGATTAATATTTATTTTACAGGTAACTTTGTATTTATTTTAACCAGGTACAATAGCTATTAAATAGTTAAGAACTATTTAATAGCTAAAATAGTTAAAATAATTACAAAATTACCTGTAAAATAAATCCTAACCTAAGTTACAATTAAACCTAACACTACACTATCAATAAATTAATTAAATACAATTCCTACAAATAAATACAATTAAATAAACTAGCTAAAGTACAAAAAATAAAAAAGAACTAAGTTACAAAAAATAAAAAAATATTTACAAACATAATAAAAATATTACAACAATTTTAAACTAATTACACCTACTCTAAGCCCCCTAATAAAATAACAAAGCCCCCCAAAATAAAAAAATGCCCTACCCTATTCTAAATTACTAAAGTTCAAAGCTCTTTTACCTTACCAGCCCTGAACAGGGCCCTTTGCGGGGTATGCCCCAAGAAGTTCAGCTCTTTTGCCTGTAAAAAAAAAACATACAATACCCAAGCCCCCCAACATTAGAACCCACCACCCACATACCCCTAATCTAACCCAAACCCCCTTAAATAAACCTAACACTAAGCCCCTGAAGATCTTCCTACCTTGTCTTCACCTCACCGGGTTCAACGATCTGTCCAGAAGAGCTCCTCCGATGTCCTGATCCAAGCCCAAGCGGGGGGCTGAAGAGGTCCATGATCCGGCTGAAGTCTTCATCCAAGCGGGGCAGAAGAGGTCTTCCATCCGATTGAAGTCTTCATCCAAGCGGGATCTTCTATGGTCATTCATCCGTAGCGGAGCGGCAGGATCCTGAAGACCTCCGACGCGGAACATCCATCCTGGCCGACGACTGAACGACGAATGACGGTTCCTTTAAATGACGTCATCCAAGATGGCGTCCCTCGAATTCCGATTGGAATCAGCCAATCAGAATCAAGTTCAATCCGATTGGCTGATCCAATCAGCCAATCAGATTGAGCTCGCATTCTATTGGCTGTTCCGATCAGCCAATAGAATGCAAGCTCAATCTGATTGGCTGTTCCGATCAGCCAATAGAATGCGAGCTCAATCTGATTGGCTGATCGTATCAGCCAATCGGATTGAACTTGATTCTGATTGGCTGATTCCATCAGCCAATCAGAATATTCCTACCTTAATTCCGATTGGCTGATAGAATCCTATCAGCCAATCGGAATTCGAGGGACGCCATCTTGGATGACGTCATTTAAAGGAACCGTCATTCGTCGTTCAGTCGTCGGCCAGGATGGATGTTCCGCGTCGGAGGTCTTCAGGATCCTGCCGCTCCGCTCCGGATGGATGACCATAGAAGATCCCGCTTGGATGAAGACTTCAATCGGATGGAAGACCTCTTCTGCTCCGCTTGGATGAAGACTTCAGCCGGATCATGGACCTCTTCAGCCCCCCGCTTGGGCTTGGATCAGGACATCGGAGGAGCTCTTCTGGACAGATCGTTGAACCCGGTGAGGTGAAGACAAGGTAGGAAGATCTTCAGGGGCTTAGTGTTAGGTTTATTTAAGGGGGGATTGGGTTAGATTAGGGGTATGCGGGTGGTGGGTTGTAATGTTGGGGGGCTTGGGTATTGTATGTTTTTTTTTTACAGGCAAAAGAGCTGAACTTCTTGGGGCATGCCCCGCAAAGGGCCCTGTTCAGGGCTGGTAAGGTAAAAGAGCTTTGAACTTTAGTAATTTAGAATAGGGTAGGGCATTTTTTTATTTTGGGGGGCTTTGTTATTTTATTAGGGGGCTTAGAGTAGGTGTAATTAGTTTAAAATTGTTGTAATATTTTTATTATGTTTGTAAATATTTTTTTATTTTTTGTAACTTAGTTCTTTTTTATTTTTTGTACTTTAGCTAGTTTATTTAATTGTATTTATTTGTAGGAATTGTATTTAATTAATTTATTGATAGTGTAGTGTTAGGTTAATTGTAGGTAATTGTAGGTAGTTTATTTAATTAATTTATTGATAGTGTAGTGTTAGGTTTAATTGTAACTTAGGTTAGGATTTATTTTACAGGTAATTTTGTAATTATTTTAACTATTGTAGCTATTAAATAGTTCTTAACTATTTAATAGCTATTGTACCTGGTTAAAATAAATACAAAGTTACCTGTAAAATAAATATAAATCCTAAAATAGCTATAATATAATTATAATTTATATTGTAGCTATATTAGGATTTATTTTACAGGTAAGTATTTAGCTTTAAATAGGAATAATTTATTTAATAAGAGTTAATTAATTTCGTTAGATTTAAATTATATTTAACTTAGGGGGGTGTTAGTGTTAGGGTTAGACTTAGCTTTAGGGGTTAATACATTTATTAGAATAGCGGTGAGCTCCAGTCGGCAGATTAGGGGTTAATAAGTGTAGGCAGGTGGAGGCAACGTTGTGGGGGGCAGATTAGGGGTTAATAAATATAATATAGGGGTCGGCGATGTTAGGGCAGCAGATTAGGGGTACATAGGGATAATGTAAGTAGCGGCGGTTTACGGAGCGGCAGATTAGGGGTTAATAATAATATGCAGGGGTAAGCGATAGCGGGGGCGGCAGAATAGGAGTTAATAAGTGTAAGGTTAGGGGTGTTTAGACTCGGGGTACATGTTAGAGTGTTAGGTGCAGACGTAGGAAGTGTTTCCGCATAGCAAACAATGGGGCTGCGTTAGGAGCTGAATGCGGCTTTTTTGCAGGTGTTAGGTTTTTTTCAGCTCAAACAGCCCCATTGTTTTCTATGGGAGAATCGTGCACGAGCACGTTTTTGAGGCTGGCCGCTTGCGTAAGCAACTCTGGTATCGAGAGTTGAAGCTGCGTTAAATATGCTCTACGCTCCTTTTTTGGAGCCTAACGCAGCCTTTATGTGGACTCTCAATACCAGAGTTATTTTTATGGTGCGGCCAGAAAAAAGCCGGCGTTAGCTACGCGGGTCGTTACCGACAAAACTCCAAATCTAGGCCTAAGAGAGCAATGTGAGCCCTGGTATGTCACTGTGTAAACAGGTAGAAAATAGTAAACTCCCGGTCGGCTTGTCTTTTTATAAACCACCGCCGGGAGAACATGCCCCATGACTGCCTAAAATAAGCCCATACTACATGTCACAACGCTGTAATAAAACAGTCGCTGTGCCACAAAGTACAGCAAACTCCCAAGCGGCTTGTCTTTGTATAAAGAACCGCCGGGAGAACATACCCCATGTTTGAATAACAAGTCTAACCATATGCCACAAAGCTATGACAGGCGCTGTGCCACAGGCAAGATATAGCAAACTCCTGGTCGGCTTGAATTAGTACAAATAACCGCCGGGAGAACATGCCCCATGTGTGCTAACAACGATAATTTACAGTTGTCATGCCAGTGGGTTTGAAATAAAAACATATTTGCTGTCAGTATATTCTCCTAAAGGGATAAGAGAATGCATACCAGGAAAGAGCCCATATAACAGGTAAAGGGCTGCTCAAATATAACGAGATAGGCCAAATCCTTCTAATGTCTTCTGCTATTCTTCAGAAACAAAAATGGCACTTACCTCACAAGCTGCCGACAGCAAAGGCAGCACTCAGGCGTGTGAAATCCAACTGCTCACATGGACCTGAAGGATACAAGAAAAATACTGAGCAAAAGACTCAGATTTTTTCCCCAGATAGGGCAGCAACAGTATATGGGAGGTGCAGTGAGAATTATGTCCCACAAGTTCCCATTGCTTTGAAGCCACCAAATGCTTCTCTTTTTGCACTGAAGAGACTGATTTGGTCTAGGCTAAACCCTAGAACAAAGTAGCACACTGTGGCACCACTTTAAAAAAGGAAATTTATGCTTACCTGATACGATATGACGAGTCGACGGATTTCATCCTTACTTATGGGATATTGCCTCCTGGTCAGCAGGAGGAGGCAAAGAGCTCCACAGCAGAGCTGTATAAATAGCTCCTCCCTTCCCTCCCCCTCCAGTCATTCGATCGAAGTTAGGAAGAGAAAGGAAAAGCCAATGAGCAGAGGTGACTGAAGTTTAACAAAAATAAAAACCTGTCTTAGAAAACGACAGGGCTGGCCGTGGACTTGTCATATCGTAAAAGAAATAAATTTATCAGGTAAGCATAAAATTTCCATTTCTTTAACAAGATATGAAGAGTCCACAGATTATATCCTTACTTATGGGATACAATACCAAAGCAATAGGACACGGATGAAAGGGGACAAGACAGGAACCTAAACTGAAGGCACCACTGCTTGAAGAACCTGTCTCCCAAAAACAGCCTCAGAAGAGGCAAAAGCATCAAATTTGGAAAATTTGGAAAAAGTGTGAAGAGACGACCAAGTTGCAGCCTTGCAAATCTGTTCAACGGAAGCATTTTTAAATGCCCATGAGGAAGCCACAGTTCTAGTAGAATGAGCCGTAATTTGTTCCGGAGGCTGCTGTCCAGCAGTCTCATATGCAACACTGATACTCCTCAGCCAAAAAGAAAGAGGTAGCCGTACCTTTCTGACTCCTACGTTTTCCAGAAAAAACAACAAATAATAAAGATGTTTGACGAAAATCCTTAGTCGCCTGCAAGTAGAACTGCAATGCACGGACTACGTCTAAATTATGTAACTGACGTTCCTTCTTAGAGGAAGGGTTAGGACACAAGGAAGGAACAACAATTTCCTGATTCATATTCTTGTTAGAAACAACCTTAGGAAGAAAACCAGGTTTGGTGCGCAACACTACCTTATCAGAATGGAAAATAAGATAAGGAGAATCACATCGTAATGCCGAAAGCTTAGAAACTCTGCGAGCCGAAGAAATAGCAAACAGAAATAAAACTTTCCAAGATAATAACTTAATATCTATGGAATGTATAGGTTTAAACGGAACCCCTTGAAGAACATTAAGAACTAAATTCAAACTCCAAGGAGGAGCAATTGATCTAAACACAGGCCTGATCCTAGTCAGAGCCTGACAAAAGGACTGAACATCCATAACATCTGCCAGACGTTTGTGTAGCAAAATAGACCGAGCAGAAATCTGTCCCTTTAAGGAACTTGCTGATAACCCCTTCTCCAATCCTTCTTGGAGAAAAGACAAAATCCTAGGAACCCTAATCTTACTCCATGAGTAACCCTTGGATTCGCACCAATAAAGATATTTACGCCATATCTTATGGTAAATCTGTCTAGTAACAGGCTTACGTGCCTGAATCAAGGTATCAATGACCGAATCAGAGAACCCTCGCTTAGATAAAATCAAGCGTTCAATTTCCAAGCAGTCAGCTGCAGAGAAACTAGATTCGGATGATGGAAGGGTCCCTGAATGAGAAGGTCCTGCCTCAATGGAAGCTTCCACGGTGGCAGAGATGACATGTCCACCAGATCGGCATACCAAGTCCTGCAAGGACACGCAGGAGCGATGAGAATCACTGAAGCCCTCTCCTGTTTGATCAGAGCAATCACCCGGGGAAGGAGAGCAAACTGTGGAAACACATAAGCTAGGTTGAACGACCAAGGCACTGCCAATGCTTCTATCAGTTCGGCCTAAGGATCCCTGGACCCGTAGCTCGGGAGCTTGGCATTCTGACGAGATGTCATAAGATCCAGCTCCAGCCTGCCACATCTGAGAATCAGGGTGGCAAAGACCTCCGGATGGAGTTCCCATTCCCCAGGATGAAACTTCAGTCTGCTCAAAAAAAAAAAAAAAAAATCTGCTTCCCAGTTGTCCACTCCTGGGATGTAGATTGCTGACAGATAAGAGTGAGCCTCGGCCCACCAAATTATCTTGGATACTTCTGTCATGGCTAAGGAACTCCTTGTTCCTCCCTGATGATTGATGTAAGCCACAGTCTTGATGTCTGACTGAAATCGAATGAATTTGGCCAAAGCCAACTGAGGCCAAGTCTGAAGTGCAATGAATATTGCCCTCAACTCCAGAATATTGATTGGAAGTAGAGACTCCAACCGAGTCCACACACCGTGAGCCGTCAGGGAATTCCAGACTGCACCCCAACCTACTAGACTGGCGTCCGTTGTCACTATCACCCATGAGGGTTTGAGCATGCTCTGAGATGAGACTGAGATGAAAACGAGCAAACAGAATGATGTCCATTCCCGCCACCATCAACCCAATTACCTCCATGCACTGAGCCACTGATGGCCGAGGACTGGACTGAAGGGATCGGCATGTATTCAGAATCTTTAACTTTCTGACTTCCGTCAAGAAGATCTTCATGGATACAGAGTCTATTATTAGAGTTTCCACAGACAAGGGTTCCTTTCCTGGGATTAGTGAACCCCTTTCTAGATTCACCTTCCACCAGTGAGTCCTTAGAAAGGATAGAACCATGTCGGCAGGAGACTGTCAGCTGATAAGACGCCTGGATCATAATATCGTCCAGATAACTCGCCACAGCAATGCAGCAACCCCCGAACCTTAGCGAAAATTCTGGGTGCCATGGCTAGACCAACAAGAAGAGCCACAAACTGAAAATGTTTGTCCAGAAAGGCAAACCTCAGGAACCCGTGATGATCTCAGTGGATAAGAACATGAAGAAATGCATCCTTTAGATCCACGGTAGCCATGAATTGACCCTCCAGGATCAACGGAAGAATGGTACAAATAAATTCCCTCTTAAAAAAGATTGAACTCTTAGTTCCCAAAAATCAGGCAATTTGCAGTCCTATCTTAGATCTCAAGCATCCAAATTTGCCTCTAACAACAGATTTGAGCAAAACCTCTGTCCCTGCTCCTGAATTGGAACGGGACAAATTACTCCCATGAAATAGAGGACCTGTACACAGTGTAAGAACGCTCTCTTGGAAGAAACCGTCCCCTGGGAGAAGAATTTTTTGTTCAAGTCTGTACAAAGAAAAAAAAACAAAAAAAAAAAACCAGATTGCCCCCTACTATATCCGGTCCCGGATCAGGGACCAACCCACCATGCTGGCTTGGGAACAGCAGCAAGTTCCAAGACAGGTTAACTTAAAATTTTGAAAATCGCAAAAACTATTGTTCGTGGTGCAAAACAGCTTGCTAGCACTCATACAAGGAGTAAGAGCAGCAGTTGGTCTCAAACTGCAACTTTCCGCTTGTAAGACAGCTACCCACAGAGCACTACAGCTGTCTGTAATAAATAATCTCCTTCAAGATAGGCCAGAAAAGGGTCCTCTTGTAAGGAATAGTCAAAAGCTTAGGTTGAGATAACACATCCACAGACCCAGACTACAGAGGGAATAGCATGCTTAGACGGAATCCCAAACTCATAGCCGCCAACCTGGCAAACTGAAGAAATGAAGAATTTAAAAACTTAATTTCTGTTAACAGTGAAGAGTGCCTTTGTTTCCCTTCTAAGACCCAAAGGATAAATGCCCAACAATAAGCAGCCTTAAAGCCCTAATAAAAAAGACCTTTACTAGCGTGTCAACTGATAACACTAACTATTACCAGTATTGTACAAGCAAATGAAAATACTGTAGTAACAGGAGGAATCAACTCCCAAGCTCCTGCTTGCAAGCGTGAAGGCTACCCACTAGTACATGTAAATGTGGGCATCTCCCAAACATAGGATGTATATAGTTCGTCCTAAACAGCATAACTTTGTTCTATTTATTGCTGTAATATTTCAAGTAAAAATGAACACAGTTAATCTGAGACTAATGATAAGTCTATGCAGAAGAAAATTGACACATAAGAGTCACTGTCTTCTAAGTTTAAGAAAACGGGGCACTGATAGATGAAAGGTATCCGGATTACACAACCCTTATGAAACACTGCGTGCTTACAAAGCCTCTCTGCAGTGTGTTAACGCAGCAGAAAAAACGCATCCTGTACCCTGCACAAAACCCTATCTGCTGTATGTTCTTTATAATCCAGCAGAGAAGGTATCAGGTGACTCATGGAGGAAACATTTGACTGTAATGCCTCAAGAGCAGATAAACAAAGTGTGAGGAAACCCTGCCCATCGTGGGCACATTACATGAAAGCACTCGGGCAGCAAACATTTAGAACAAATGGACTCCAGAAGGCGTGCACTCTGTCGTAGCCCCGCCCATCATGGGTGTATGAAGCCAACAAAACTCCAGGGCAGAATACTCGTCCGGACTCAAGTAAAAGCACTACAATGGCGCGTGCCTAAGCCCCGCCCATTGTCCTGGGCGGCTCTAACACAAAGAGTTGTGCCAACGCATAACATGTATATATAATCACCATCTTGCTGAATAAAAAATAACCTTCCTGTCAGTTGCGATTCTAACCGTTGGACGCAATGGTTAGCGACCCCACATGAAAATTATGTAGAAATACTAAACCCCCTGTCGGCTATAAGTATCATCAAAATCAGCCGTATAGAGTAGGCATATGCACCTCGCACAAAAGACAGTGATGCTGAAGCCAGAGCCTACAGTGAAAGCTCAAGCAGAAGAAATCTCCGTCAGCTAACAAGTTTATTAACCCCAGACGTAGGGAGCAAATGTCAGTAACACCCCGTACAAGCAAGTACTCACAGTCTACCTGTAGCAGCAGCAGATAAATTCCCCTGTTGGCTCTGAATCTCAGCCATTGGGAACCAATACATATAAAGGCACGAATACATTAATGCAAGAGCACAACAACCTCCCTGTCGGCTGGAATCTCATTAAGATCAGCCATCGGGAGCATATTACCTCTATGTAGGAACTACATTTAAGCTCAAGCAGAGGAAACCTTCTGAAAATTCCTAGTGTAACACCCAACTGGGAAACCCGATGTCGGCTCCGGCACGTGGGTGTGAAAGCACAGAACACTGAGTAACTAAGACATAAGACCCAACATTTTTACAGAGTCTGATTAAAAAGTCTGTTGCAGAGACCACCCGGTTATGCAAACTAACCACAAGCATAGCTCAGTACCAAAATAAAACCGCCATGTGGGAAAGTCCCTTACTATTACTGAGACTTAAT
Source organism: Bombina bombina (assembly GCF_027579735.1). Classification (NCBI taxonomy): domain Eukaryota; kingdom Metazoa; phylum Chordata; class Amphibia; order Anura; family Bombinatoridae; genus Bombina; species Bombina bombina. Next base: position 44,868,816 of record NC_069508.1, read on the forward strand.
CCCCAAGAGTCTGCCCTATAACGCTGTCAGGTAAAAAAAAAGACTCCTCACTGACAGAGCCCATAAAAACATAATTTATGCTTACCTGATACATTTATTTCTCTTGTGGTGTATCCAGTCCACGGATCATCCATTACTTGTGGGATATTCTCATTCCCAACAGGAAGTTGCAAGAGGACACCCACAGCAGAGCTGTCTATATAGCTCCTCCCCTAACTGCCATATCCAGTCATTCGACCGAAAACAAGCAGAGAAAGGAGAAACCATAGGGTGCAGTGGTGACTGTAGTTTAAAATTAAAAAATACCGTGGACTGGATACACCACAAGAGAAATAAATTTATCAGGTAAGCATAAATTATGTTTTCTCATGTAAGGTGTATCCAGTCCACGGATCATCCATTACTTGTGGGATACCAATACCAAAGTTAAAGTACACGGATGAAGGGAGGGACAAGGCAGGTACTTAAACGGAAGGTACCACTGCCTGTAAAACCTCTCCCCCAAAAATAGCCTCCGAAGAAGCAAAAGTATCAAATTTGTAGAATTTTGAAAAAGTATGAAGCGAAGACCAAGTCGCCGCCTTGCAAATCTGTTCAACAGAAGCCTCATTTTTAAAGGCCCATGTGGAATCCACAGCTCTAGTAGAATGAGCTGTAATCCTTTCTGGAGGCTGCTGGCCAGCAGTCTCATAGGCTAAGCGGATTATGCTTCTTAGCCAAAAATAAAGAGAGGTTGTCGAAGCCTTTTGACCTCTCCTCTGTCCAGAGTAGACAACAAACAAAGCAGATGTTTGATGAAAATCTTTAGTAGCTTGTAAGTAAAACTTTAAAGCACGAACCACGTCCAGATTGTGTAATAGACGTTCCTTCTTTGAAGAAGGATTAGGACACAAAGACGAAACAACAATCTCTTGATTGATATTCTTATTAGATACCACCATAGGTAAAAACCCAGGTTTTTTTTTTTTTTTTTTTTTTTTTTTTCTCTCCCCTTTTCTCTCCCCTTCTTTTACGAGGCCTATAGATAATGACACAAATAGACTAAAATGACTTTAAAGGTCATGTCATGGAACGTGGGCGGTATCACAAACCCAATCAAACGTAAAAGAATTTTAACACACATAAATAAACACAGAGCTGACATTAATTTACTACAAGAAACACATTTATCCGAACAAGAACACAAAAAATTAAAAGTTAATTGGGTCCAGGAGATCATATCTACTCCATGTGCATCACGAAAACGTGGAGTAGCTATACTCATCCGGAAAAATCTGGATTATGAAATTATTTCTCAGGAGTTAGACCCTGGGAAGCGATATATTATTATGAGAATAAAAATCGCTTCAATCGTTTATACGATATGCAATGTATACGGCCCCAATAACTATGATGAGTTGTTCTGGGTAAAATTGAAGGCTAAATTGTTCTATTACATGGACACTATCATGATAGTTGCAGGGGACTTCAACCTTGCAGCAACCAATATAGACCGTCTGAACACTAACAACACAAAACCAATTAGAACTCCTCAAAAAATATCTAGAATATTACGAACTTTTTGCAATACACTCCAATTACAAGATATCTGGCGTCACAAGAACCCTAATATAAGAGCTTACACATGTGAAGCTAAACATCATAAAACATTCTCACGAATTGATTTTTTTCTGGGTTCAGTCAGGGTGCTCGGGAACTGCATGAACGCGCAGATAGGCGACATTATCATTTCTGACCACGCCCCCATATTTTTAGAAATTAAGCACAGCAACACCTCCTTTGAACCCGCAGGTGGATATACCTTTCCCCGCTATCTATCCAGCAATAAGGAGTTTCAAAAACACATTCAAGCGGTGTGGCGAGAATATAAATTACAGAACAGTTCATATAACCACAAATCGGAAACTTACTGGGAAACAGCTAAAGCAGTAATCAGGGGTGAGATTAAAAAATATACATGCAGGATCAGGGCCAAAACACGCTTAAGAGAGAGAGAGCTATCAAATCATCTTAGAAACACCTACAATTTGTACATTACCGACCCTAACCAATCACATTGGCAGAAATATTGTAAAGCCAAATTAGAATGGGATACAACATCACTTAAGAAAGCTATGACACAAGAAAACCAACAAAGGGCTAAGTTTTACAGATTCGGTAGTAAAGTTGGGAAACTACTGGCAAATTGTGTCAAGATACACCAAGCACATAAACCTATAAAAGCCATTAAGATTGGGGAGAAAAGATTAACTGAGTCAGAGGATATTAAGACCGGATTCCATGAATTTTTTAAGAGATTATACTCCGACCCATATATAGATATTCAGAACAAAGAGAAGTTCTGGGGAAATATCCAGGTCCCAGTTCTACCCCGACAAGTTGCAGAAAAGCTTAATCAAATCATAACTAACACCGAAGTAACACAAGCTATAGACAGACTTAGACTGGGGAAAGCTGCCGGCCCTGATTTACTCCCGGCCGAAATGTATAAAATACTGAAAGATGAGGTCGCAACAGCACTAACGAATCTGTTCAATGATTATCTAGGCAAGGGCAAGACACCTTCTAAATATTTTACTGCATCAAAAATCATACTAATCCCAAAAAAGGGAAAAGACCCAGAAATAGCTGATTCATACCGCCCCATATCACTCCTAAATGTCGATTATAAAATTTTCACTGCAATTCTGGCACATAGATTAAAACCCATTCTTGAAGCCCTAATACATGTGGACCAGGTCGGCTTTATGGCACAGCGGAATTCAATGGCCAGTACTAGGAAAAATTTTTTGCTAATTGACTTCCTACATGCAAATAAAACCCACCAACAGGCCGACCCAGCTATCCTCTCTCTCGATGCCCGAAAAGCATTTGATTCGATTACCTGGGACCACTTATTCTATGCCATGAAACAGTTTGGATTTATAGGGAACTTCCCCACTTGTATTAGGGCATTATATTCAAATGCATCATCAATGTTATTGGTAAACGGCTCACTCACAGATTCTTTTGATATCAAGACAGGTACCCGTCAAGGGTGTCCAATTTCACCACTATTATTCAATTTGGCATTAGAACCTCTAGCATTAATGCTAAAAACTCAACTAGAAGGGCTTAACATAGGCGATAAAGCTTTCAAAATCCTGCTTTACGCAGACGACGTATTAATTTTTCTCAAAGATCCCCAAGCCGAGATTCCCCATATATTGAAGACTATCGAAGTATTTGGTTCATTCTCAGGCTACAAAATTAATATTAACAAGTCTGACCTACTTTGGCTAAATCCAAACCCGCAAACAAATAATACGCCTCCATTTAATGTTGCAGAACACTACATTACATATCTTGGTATTAGAATTAGTAGAAATCCATTAGAATGGTATGAACAAAACTTCGCACCACTTCTAAACAAAATTGAAGCAGATCTGTTGAACTGGACGAAAATTCCCCTCTCACTAACGGCTAAAATTAACCTAATCAAGATGACCATATTACCCAAACTACTATATACCATGCAGAATACACCCCTTATACTAGCAAAAAAAGATATCAAGCTTCTGGACAAACGAATTAGGACCTTTTTATGGGGCATGGGTAAGAATAGGGTCGCACTCGACAAATTGGCTCATCTTAGACAATATGGTGGACTATCATTCCCCATATTCGCACTCTATAATAATATCTGTTTGGCTAAGGTCGCCATGGACTGGATCACGGAAAGATCTTATATTGCTTCACTTGAAGTTGAACAAAAACTAATCTCCCCTTATTCATTAATTGCGCTATTACACTGTCCTATTAAAGCACTCCCAGCTAAGCTCAAGACTAAATGCACCATAGTAAATGTCATTAAAGCATGGCAATACATTCGTTTATGCATGAACGACAACCCCCAAATCTCTGAGCTAGTACCTATTGCCAAGAATCCATGCTTTAGTCCTGGATTAAGTAATAGAGTATTTAAAAGATGGGCAACACAAGGTCTTACTCACTTAATTCATCTTCGTGATACTGAGACCACGAACATACACACTTTTATCTTTCTTAAAGCCAAGTTCCAACTTCTGAATAGAGATTTTTATGCGTACTTGCAAGTGCGACATTGGTATAATGAACTAGTTCAAAATCAAACGGGTCACTGGCTCCATCCTGGCATAAGAATGGGCCTTTCCTTATATAAAGCAGGAAAGCACTCTATCAGTTACTGGTACAGAATGATATTAGTACAGAAAGGTGAAGCCAATCTGGTAAGAATCCAGGCTAAATGGCTAAGTGATATTCCCACAATAGATATCGAACAGCTGAAACACAGTACAATAGTGGCGGAGCATGCTACTCTATCGGCGTCATGGCGCGAATCACAATTTAAAATTTTAAATCGCTTTTACATAACTCCCGCAGATATAAATAAATGGTATGATCAAACGTCAAAGTTATGCCCAAGATGTAGATCCGTGGTGGCCGACCTGGTCCACATGTTTTGGTCATGCCCAAAAATCTTGCAATTCTGGAAACGGATACAGTTTTGGTTGAATCAACTATTTCACGCACAAATTACCTTATCACAAGCCAATATATTCTTCCTTCTAACAAACACCACTCACGAGATGCGCAATAATAATTTTATCAATACTGTAATATTGGGCGCCAGATATCTTATATTAAAAAACTGGCAAGCGATGCGTCCACCCACACTTAACAATCTTACACATCTACTCCATTCCCAATATACAATAGAACAGACGGACAATTTTAACAATGGACCCCAGCAACAACTCAGCTTTGAAAAAAAATGGTTAGTTTTTATTCAAAAATACAGGCACAATATATAAAAACTAACCAGTAGCGATCTCCCTTCCCTCCCCTTCCCCCCCTTTTTTTTTTTTTTTTTTTTTCTCTTTTTTCCCCCCCTTTTCTTTTCTTTTCTCCTCCTTTGTTTCTCTCCTTTCTTCTTTCTTAACTCAGCAAGACTCTCATAATATTAAGTTAGGTCATGTGTTAACTGATAACTGGAGGGCATATAACTACATAAAATGTTAGTTAAACCTGGTAAAATATAACAGGAGTCACCCCAGCACACACGGAGGGCATAAAAGATGTTGTATAGGTATAGAAATGTTATATATCATACAAAATTAAGCTTTGCTATAATATCACATAAAATAAGTGCTGGAACTTTTGTATACCGATGTGTTCTGCAATCTTTGATGTATGAATCTGTTAATTTTTTTGTTGGTGTTGAGAACACTCTGTAATAATTGGTAACAGACTGTTATGTTTCTTTTGTATGCCCTTCAATAAAAAATAAATACAAAAAAAAACCCAGGTTTGGTACGCAGAACTACCTTATCTGCATGGAAGATCAGATAAGGAGAATCACATTGTAAGGCAGATAACTCGGAAACTCTACGAGCCGAGGAAATAGCTACCAAAAAAAGAACTTTCCAAGATAAAAATTTGATATCTATGGAATGAAGAGGTTCAAACGGAACCCCCTGAAGAACTTTAAGAACCAAATTTAAGCTCCAAGGTGGAGCAACAGGTTTAAACACAGGCTTGATTCTAACTAAAGCCTGACAAAATGCCTGAACGTCTGGGACATCCGCCAGACGCTTGTGCAAAAGAATAGATAGTGCAGAAATCTGTCCCTTTAAGGAACTAGCTGACAATCCTTTCTCCAATCCTTCTTGGAGAAAAGATAATATCCTGGGAATCCTGACCTTACTCCATGAGTAGCCCTTGGATTCACACCAATAAAGATATTTATGCCATATCTTATGATAGATTTTCCTGGTGACAGGCTTTCGTGCCTGAATTAAGGTATCAATGACTGACTCGGAGAAACCACGCTTTGATAAAATCAAGCGTTCAATCTCCAGGCAGTCAGCCTCAGAGAAATTAGATTTGGATGGTTGAAAGGACCTTGAAGTAGAAGGTCCTGTCTCAGCGGCAGAGTCCATGGTGGAAAAGATGACATGTCCATTAGATCTGCATACCAAGTCCTGCATGGCCACGCAGGCGCTATCAAGATCACCGATGCTCTCTCCTGCTTGATTTTGGCAATCAGACGAGGGAGCAGAGGAAACGGTGGAAACACATAAGCCAGGTTGAAGGACCAAGGCGCTGCTAGAGCATCTATCAGCATTGCCTTGGGGTACCTGGACCTGGATCCGTAACAAGGAAGCTTGGCGTTCTGGTGAGACGCCATGAGATCCAGTTCTGGTTTGCCCCAACGATGAACCAATTGTGCAAACACCTCCGGATGGAGTTCCCACTCCCCCGGATGAAAAGCCTGTCGACTTAGAAAATCCGCCTCCCAGTTCTCTACACCTGGGATATGGATAGCTGATAGGTGGCAAGAGTGAATCTCTGCCCAGCGAATTATCTTTGAGACTTCTAACATCGCTAGGGAACTCCTTGTTCCTCCTTGATGGTTGATGTAAGCCACAGTGGTGATGTTGTCCGACTGAAATCTGATGAACCTCATTGTCGCTAGCTGAGGCCAAGCCTGAAGAGCATTGAATATCGCTCTTAGTTCCAGAATGTTTATTGGAAGGAGTGACTCCTCCTGAGTCCACGATCCCTGAGCCTTCAGGGAGTTCCAGACTGCACCCCAACCTAGAAGGCTGGCATCTGTCGTTACAATTGTCCAATCTGGCCTGCGAAAGGTCATACCTTTGGACAGATGAACCCGAGATAGCCACCAGAGAAGAGAATCTCTGGTCTCTTGATCCAGATTTAGTAGAGGGGACAAATCTGTGTAATCCCCATTCCACTGACTGAGCATGCAGAGTTGCAGCGGTCTGAGATGTAGGCATGCAAATGGCACTATGTCCATTGCCGCTACCATTAAGCCAATTACTTCCATGCACTGAGCCACCGAAGGGCGAGGAATGGAATAAAGAACACGGCAGGAATTTAGAAGTTTTGACAACCTGGACTCCGTCAGGTAAATTTTCATTTCTACAGAATCTATCAGTCCCTAGGAAGGAAACTCTTGTGAGGGGGGATAGAGAACTCTTTTCCTCGTTCACCTTCCACCCATGCGACCTCAGAAATGCCAACACTATGTCCGTATGAGACTTGGCAATTTGGAAGTTTGACGCCTGAATCAGGATGTCGTCTAAATAAGGGGCCACTGCTATGCCCCGCGGCCTTAGGACCGCCAGAAGTGACCCCAGAACCTTCATAAAAATTATTGGGGCTGTAGCTAACCCAAAGGGAAGAGCTACAAACTGGTAATGCCTGTCTAGGAAGGCAAACCTGAGAAACCGATGATGATCTTTGTGTATCGGTATGCGAAGATAAGCATCCATTAAATCCACTGTAGTCATGTATTGACCCTCCTGGATCATAGGTAGGATGGTACGAATAGTCTCCATCTTAAATGATGGAACTCTGAGGAATTTGTTTAAGATCTTTAGATCCAAAATTGGTCTGAAGGTTCCCTCTTTTTTGGGAACTACAGATTTGAGTAAAATCCCTGTTCCTCCTTTGGAACTGGATGGATCACTCCCATAACTAGGAGGTCTTGTACACAGTGTAAGAATGCCTCTCTCTTTATCTGGTTTGCAGATAATTGTGAAAGGTGAAATCTCCCTTTTGGGGGGGAAGCCTTGAAGTCCAGAAGATATCCCTGGGATATAATTTCCAACGCCCAGGGATCCTGGACATCTCTTGCCCACGCCTGGGCGAAGAGCGAAAGTCTGCCCCCTACTAGATCCGTTACCGGATAGGGGGCCGTTCCTTCATGCTGTCTTAGAGGCAGCAGCAGGCTTTTTGGCCTGCTTACCTTTGTTCCAGGTCTGGTTAGGTCTCCAGACCGTCTTGGACTGAGCAAAAGTTCCCTCTTGTTTTGCATTAGAGGAAGTTGATGCCGCACTTGCCTTGAAGTTTCGAAAGGCACGAAAATTAGACTGTTTGGCCCTTGATTTGGACCTATCCTGAGGAAGGGCATGACCTTTTCCTCCAGTGATATCAGCAATAATTTCCTTCAAACCAGGCCCGAATAGGGTCTGCCCCTTGAAGGGAATGTTAAGCAGCTTAGACTTTGAAGTAACGTCAGCTGACCATGATTTAAGCCATAGCGCTCTGCGTGCCTGGATAGCAAAACCAGAATTCTTAGCCGTTAGTTTAGTCAAATGAACAATGGCATCAGAAACAAAAGAAGTGGCTAGCTTAAGTGCTCTAAGCTTGTCAAGTATGTCATCCAATGGAGTCGCTACCTGTAAAGCCTCTTCTAGAGACTCAAACCAGAACGCCGCAGCAGCATTGACAGGAGCAATGCATGCAAGGGGCTGTAGGATAAAACCTTGTTGAATAAACATTTTCTTAAGGTAACCCTCTAACTTTTTATCCATTGGATCTAAGAAAGCACAACTGTCCTCGACAGGGATAGTAGTACGCTTTGCTAGAGTAGAAACTGCTCCCTCCACCTTAGGAACGTCTGCCATAAGTCCCGTGTGGTGGCGTCTATTGGAAACATTTTTCTAAAAATAGAAGGGGGAGAGAACGGCACACCTGGTCTATCCCATTCCTTAGTAATAATTTCTGTAAACCTTTTAGGTATTGGAAAAACAGTGCACACCGGCACTGCATAGTATTTATCCAGTCTACACAATTTATCTGGCACTGCAATTGTATCACAGTCATTCAGAGCAGCTAAAACCTCCCTGAGTAACACGCAGAGGTGTTCAAGCTTAAATTTAAATGTAGAGATATCAGAATCAGGTTGCATCATCTTCCCTGAGTCAGAAACATCACCCACAGAAAGAAGCTCTCCTTCTTCAGCTTCTGCATATTGTGAGGCAGTATTAGACATTCGTCTAACCCCAGAGCTATCTCGCTTTCCTCTAAATTCAGGTAGTCTGGCTAATACCGCTGACAGTGTATTATCCATGACTGCCGCCATGCCTTGTAAAGTAAACGCTATGGGTGCCCTAGATGTACTTGGCGCCATTTGAGAGTGAGTCCCTTGAGCGGGAGTTAAAGGATCTGACATGTGGGGAGAGTTAGTCGGCATAACTTCTCCCTCGTCAGATTCCTCTGGTGATAAATTTTTTAAAGACAGAATATGATCTTTATTGCTTAAAGTGAAATCAGTACATTTGGTACACATTGTAAGAGGGGGTTCCACAATGGCTTTTAAACATAATGAACAAGGAGTTTCCTGTGTCAGACATGTTTGTACAGACTAGCAATGAGACTAGCAAGCTTGGAAAACACTTTAAATCAAGTTAACAAGCAAATATAAGAAACGGTACTGTGCCTTTAAGAGAAACAAATTTTGTCAGAATTTGAAAAACAGTGAAAAAAGGCAGTAAATCAAACAAACTTTTTACAGTGTGTATAATAAGCTAACAGAGCATTGCACCCACTTGCAAATGGATGATTAACCCCTTAGTTCAAAAAACGGATCAAAAAAACGATAGACGTTTTTTTAACAGTCACACCAAACTGCCACAGCCTTGCTGTGGGCCTACCTTCCCCAACAAACGATTTTGGAAAGCCTAAGAGCCCTTTAGATATGTCCTATAGCATTCAGGGGACTCCTGGAGGAAGCTGGATGTCTCAGTCTGTAAAAGTTACTGCGCAAAAAAGCGCTAAATTAGGCCCCTCCCACTCATAGTAACACAGTGGAAAGCCTCGGGAAACTGTTTCTAGGCAAATGTAAGCCAGCCATTTGGAAAAAACTAGGCCCCAATAAAGTTTTATCACCAAAGTATATATAAAAACGTTTAAACATGCCAGCAAACGTTTTATATTGTAAATATAAGAGTATTACCTCAGAAAGTAAGCATGATACCAGTCGCTATTAAATCACTGTATTCAGGCTTACCTTACATAAATTTGGCATCAGCAGCATTTTCTAGCATTCACATCTTCTAGAAAAATCTTAACTGCACATACCTCATAGCAGGATAACCTGCACGCCATTCCCCCGCTGAAGTTATCTCTCTCTTCAGTCATGTGTGAGAACAGCAATGGATCTTAGTTACAACCTGCTAAGATCATAGAAATCACAGGCAGATTCTTCTATTTTTCTGCCTGGAACAAAATAGTACAACTCCGGTACCATTTAAAAATAATAAACTTTTGATTGAAGCAAAATAACAGCTACATTTCACCACTTCTCTCTTACTACCTCCATGTTTGTTGAGAGTTGCAAGAGAATGACTGGATATGGCAGTTAGGGGAGGAGCTATATAGACAGCTCTGCTGTGGGTGTCCTCTTGCAACTTCCTGTTGGGAATGAGAATATCCCACAAGTAATTGATGATCCATGGACTGGATACACCTTACAAGAGAAAACATAATTTATGTAAGAACTTACCTGATAAATTCATTTCTTTCATATTAGCAAGAGTCCATGAGCTAGTGACGTATGGGATATACATTCCTACCAGGAGGGGCAAAGTTTCCCAAACCTCAAAATGCCTATAAATACACCCCTCACCACACCCACAAATCAGTTTAACGAATAGCCAAGAAGTGGGGTGATAAGAAAAAAGTGCGAAAGCATAAAAAATAAGGAATTGGAATAATTGTGCTTTATACAAAAAAATCATAACCACCACAAAAAGGGTGGGCCTCATGGACTCTTGCTAATATGAAAGAAATGAATTTATCAGGTAAGTTCTTACATAAATTATGTTTTCTTTCATGTAATTAGCAAGAGTCCATGAGCTAGTGACGTATGGGATAATGAATACCCAAGATGTGGAACTTCCACGCAAGAGTCACTAGAGAGGGAGGGATAAAAATAAAGACAGCCAATTCCGCTGAAAAAAACATCCACACCCTAAAATAAAGTTTCAATCTTATAATAAAAAAAATGAAAATATAAGCAGAAGAATCAAACTGAAACAGCTGCCTGAAGTACTTTTCTACCAAAAACTGCTTCAGAAGAAGAAAACATAATTTATGTAAGAACTTACCTGATAAATTCATTTCTTTCATATTAACAAGAGTCCATGAGCTAGTGACGTATGGGATATACATTCCTACCAGGAGGGGCAAAGTTTCCCAAACCTTAAAATGCCTATAAATACACCCCTCACCACACCCACAAATCAGTTTAACGAATAGCCAAGAAGTGGGGTGATAAGAAAAAAAGTGCGAAGCATATAAAATAAGGAATTGGAATAATTGTGCTTTATACAAAAAAATCATAACCACCACAAAAAAGGGTGGGCCTCATGGACTCTTGTTAATATGAAAGAAATGAATTTATCAGGTAAGTTCTTACATAAATTATGTTTTCTTTCATGTAATTAACAAGAGTCCATGAGCTAGTGACGTATGGGATAATGACTACCCAAGATGTGGATCTTTCCACACAAGAGTCACTAGAGAGGGAGGGATAAAATAAAGACAGCCAATTCCTGCTGAAAATAATCCACACCCAAAATAAAGTTTAACAAAAAACATAAGCAGAAGATTCAAACTGAAACCGCTGCCTGAAGAACTTTTCTACCAAAAACTGCTTCAGAAGAAGAAAATACATCAAAATGGTAGAATTTAGTAAAAGTATGCAAAGAGGACCAAGTTGCTGCTTTGCAGATCTGGTCAACCGAAGCTTCATTCCTAAACGCCCAGGAAGTAGATACTGACCTAGTAGAATGAGCTGTAATTCTTTGAGGCGGAATTTTACCCGACTCAACATAGGCAAGATGAATTAAAGATTTCAACCAAGATGCCAAAGAAATGGCAGAAGCTTTCTGGCCTTTCCTAGAACCGGAAAAGATAACAAATAGACTAGAAGTCTTACGGAAAGATTTCGTAGCTTCAACATAATATTTCAAAGCTCTAACAACATCCAAAGAATGCAATGATTTCTCCTTAGAATTCTTAGGATTAGGACATAATGAAGGAACCACAATTTCTCTACTAATGTTGTTGGAATTCACAACTTTAGGTAAAAATTCAAAAGAAGTTCGCAACACCGCCTTATCCTGATGAAAAATCAGAAAAGGAGACTCACACGAAAGAGCAGATAATTCAGAAACTCTTCTAGCAGAAGAGATGGCCAAAAGGAACAAAACTTTCCAAGAAAGTAATTTAATGTCCAATGAATGCATAGGTTCAAACGGAGGAGCTTGAAGAGCTCCCAGAACCAAATTCAAACTCCAAGGAGGAGAAATTGACTTAATGACAGGTTTTATACGAACCAAAGCTTGTACAAAACAATGAATATCAGGAAGAATAGCAATCTTTCTGTGAAAAAGAACAGAAAGAGCGGAGATTTGTCCTTTCAAAGAACTTGCGGACAAACCCTTATCTAAACCATCCTGAAGAAACTGTAAAATTCTCGGTATTCTAAAAGAATGCCAAGAAAAATGATGAGAAAGACACCAAGAAATATAAGTCTTCCAGACTCTATAATATATCTCTCGAGATACAGATTTACGAGCCTGTAACATAGTATTAATCACGGAGTCAGAGAAACCTCTATGACCAAGAATCAAGCGTTCAATCTCCATACCTTTAAATTTAAGGATTTCAGATCCGGATGGAAAAAAGGACCTTGTGACAGAAGGTCTGGTCTTAACGGAAGAGTCCATGGCTGGCAAGATGCCATCCGGACAAGATCCGCATACCAAAACCTGTGAGGCCATGCCGGAGCTATTAGCAGAACAAACGAGCATTCCCTCAGAATCTTGGAGATTACTCTTGGAAGAAGAACTAGAGGCGGAAAGATATAGGCAGGATGATACTTCCAAGGAAGTGATAATGCATCCACTGCCTCCGCCTGAGGATCCCGGGATCTGGACAGATACCTGGGAAGTTTCTTGTTTAGATGAGAGGCCATCAGATCTATCTCTGGGAGCCCCCATAATTGAACAATCTGAAGAAATACCTCTGGATGAAGAGACCATTCGCCCGGATGCAACGTTTGGCGACTGAGATAATCCGCTTCCCAATTGTCTACACCTGGGATATGAACCGCAGAGATTAGACAGGAGCTGGATTCCGCCCAAACCAAAATTCGAGATACTTCTTTCATAGCCAGAGGACTGTGAGTCCCTCCTTGATGATTGATGTATGCCACAGTTGTGACATTGTCTGTCTGAAAACAAATGAACGATTCTCTCTTCAGAAGAGGCCAAAACTGAAGAGCTCTGAAAACTGCACGGAGTTCCAAGATATTGATCGGTAATCTCACCTCCTGAGATTCCCAAACTCCTTGTGCCGTCAGAGATCCCCACACAGCTCCCCAACCTGTGAGACTTGCATCTGTTGAAATTACAGTCCAGGTCGGAAGAACAAAAGAAGCCCCCTGAATTAAACGATGGTGATCTGTCCACCACGTTAGAGAGTGCCGAACAATCGGTTTTAAAGATATTAATTGATATATCTTCGTGTAATCCCTGCACCATTGGTTCAGCATACAGAGCTGAAGAGGTCGCATGTGAAAACGAGCAAAGGGGATCGCGTCCGATGCAGCAGTCATAAGACCTAGAATTTCCATGCATAAGGCTACCGAAGGGAATGATTGAGACTGAAGGTTTCGACAGGCTGTAATCAATTTTAGACGTCTCTTGTCTGTTAAAGACAAAGTCATGGACACTGAATCTATCTGGAAACCCAGAAAGGTTACCCTTGTTTGAGGAATCAAAGAACTTTTTGGTAAATTGATCCTCCAACCATGATCTTGAAGAAACAACACAAGTCGATTCGTATGAGACTCTGCTAAATGTAAAGACGGAGCAAGTACCAAGATATCGTCCAAATAAGGAAATACCACAATACCCTGTTCTCTGATTACAGACAGAAGGGCACCGAGAATCTTTGTGAAAATTCTTGGAGCTGTAGCAAGGCCAAACGGTAGAGCCACAAATTGGTAATGCTTGTCTAGAAAAGAGAATCTCAGGAACTGATAATGATCTGGATGAATCGGAATATGCAGATATGCATCCTGTAAATCTATTGTGGACATATAATTCCCTTGCTGAACAAAAGGTAATATAGTCCTTACAGTTACCATCTTGAACGTTGGTATCCTTACATAACGATTCAATAATTTTAGATCCAGAACTGGTCTGAAGGAATTCTCCTTCTTTGGTACAATGAAGAGATTTGAATAAAACCCCATCCCCTGTTCCGGAACTGGAACTGGCATAATTACTCCAGCCAACTCTAGATCTGAAACACAATTCAGAAATGCTTGAGCTTTCACTGGATTTACTGGGACATGGGAAAGAAAAAATCTCTTTGCAGGAGGTCTCATCTTGAAACCAATTCTGTACCCTTCTGAAACAATGTTCTGAATCCAAAGATTGTGAACAGAATTGATCCAAATTTTTTTGAAAAAACGTAACCTGCCCCCTACCAGCTGAACTGGAATGAGGGCCGTACCTTCATGTGAACTTAGAAGCAGGCTTTGCCTTTCTAGCAGGCTTGGATTTATTCCAGACTGGAGATGGTTTCCAAACTGAAACTGCTCCTGAGGACGAAGGATCAGGCTTTTGTTCTTTGTTGAAACGAAAGGAACGAAAACGATTGTTAGCCCTGTTTTTACCTTTAGACTTTTTATCCTGTGGTAAAAAAGTTCCTTTCCCACCAGTAACAGTTGAAATAATAGAATCCAACTGAGAACCAAATAATTTGTTTCCCTGGAAAGAAATGGAAAGTAGAGTTGATTTAGAAGCCATATCAGCATTCCAAGTCTTAAGCCATAAAGCTCTTCTGGCTAAGATAGCCAGAGACATAAATCTAACATCAACTCTAATAATATCAAAAATGGCATCACAGATGAAATTATTAGCATGCTGGAGAAGAATAATAATATCATGAGAGTCACGATTTGTTATTTGTTGCGCTAGAGTTTCCAACCAAAAAAGTTGAAGCTGCAGCAACATCAGCCAATGATATAGCAGGTCTAAGAAGATTACCTGAACATAGATAAGCTTTTCTTAGAAAAGATTCAATTTTTCTATCTAAAGGATCCTTAAACGAGGTACCATCTGACGTAGGAATGGTAGTACGTTTAGCAAGGGTAGAAATAGCCCCATCAACTTTAGGGATTTTGTCCCAAAATTCTAACCTGTCAGGCGGAACAGGATATAATTGCTTAAAACGTTTAGAAGGAGTAAATGAATTACCCAATTTATCCCATTCCTTAGCAATTACTGCAGAAATAGCATTAGGAACAGGAAAGACTTCTGGAATAACCGCAGGAGCTTTAAAAACCTTATCCAAACGTATAGAATTAGTATCAAGAGGACTAGAATCCTCTATTTCTAAAGCAATTAGTACTTCTTTAAGTAAAGAGCGAATAAATTCCATCTTAAATAAATATGAAGATTTATCAGCATCAATCTCTGAGACAGAATCCTCTGAACCAGAAGAGTCCAAAGAATCAGAATGATGGTGTTCATTTAAAAATTCATCTGTAGAGAGAGAAGATTTAAAAGACCTTTTACGTTTACTAGAAGGAGAAATAACAGACAAAGCCTTCTTTATGGATTCAGAAACAAAATCTCTTATGTTATCAGGAACATTCTGCACCTTAGATGTTGAGGGAACTGCAACAGGCAATGGTACATCACTAAAGGAAATATTATCTGCATTAACAAGTTTGTCATGACATTTAATACAAACAACAGCTGGAGGAATAGCTACCAAAAGTTTACAGCAGATACACTTAGCTTTGGTAGATCCAGCAGGCAGAGGTTTTCCTGTAGTATCTTCTGGCTCAGATGCAACGTGAGACATCTTGCAATATGTAAGAGAAAAAACAACATATAAAGCAAAATAGATCAAATTCCTTATAAGACAGTTTCAGGAATGGGAAAAAAATGCCAAACATCAAGCTTCTAGCAACCAGAAGCAAATGAAAAATGAGACTGAAATAATGTGGAGACAAAAGCGACGCCCATATTTTTTGGCGCTAAATAAGACGCCCACATTATTTGGCGCCTAAATGCTTTTGGCGCCAAAAATGACGCCACATCCGGAACGCCGACATTTTTGGCGCAAAATAACGTCAAAAAAATGACGCAACTTCCGGCGACACGTATGACGCCGGAAACGGAAATGAATTTTTGCGCCAAAAAAATCCGCGCCAAGAATGACGCAATAAAATGAAGCATTTTCAGCCCCCGCGAGCCTAACAGCCCACAGGGAAAAAAGTCAAATTTTTGAGGTAAGAAAAATATGATAATTAAAGCATAATCCCAAATATGAAACTGACTGTCTGGAAATAAGGAAAGTTGAACATTCTGAGTCAAGGCAAATAAATGTTTGAATACATATATTTAGAACTTTATAAATAAAGTGCCCAACCATAGCTTAGAGTGTCACAGAAAATAAGACTTACTTACCCCAGGACACTCATCTACATGTTTGTAGAAAGCCAAACCAGTACTGAAACGAGAATCAGTAGAGGAAATGGTAAATATAAGAGTATATCGTCGATCTGAAAAGGGAGGTAAGAGATGAATCTCTACGACCGATAACAGAGAACCTTATGAAATAGACCCCGTAGAAGGAGATCACTGCATTCAATAGGCAATACTCTCCTCACATCCCTCTGACATTCACTGCACGCTGAGAGGAAAACCGGGCTCCAACTTGCTGCGGAGCGCATATCAACGTAGAATCTAGCACAAACTTACTTCACCACCTCCCTTGGAGGCAAAGTTTGTAAAACTGATTTGTGGGTGTGGTGAGGGGTGTATTTATAGGCATTTTAAGGTTTGGGAAACTTTGCCCCTCCTGGTAGGAATGTATATCCCATACGTCACTAGCTCATGGACTCTTGTTAATTACATGAAAGAAAACACATCAAAATGGTAGAATTTAGTAAAAGTATGCAAAGAAGACCAAGTTGCTGCTTTGCAAATCTGATCAACCGAAGCTTCATTCCTAAATGCCCAGGAAGTAGAAACTGACCTAGTAGAATGAGCTGTAATTCTTTGAGGCGAAGTTTTACCCGACTCAACATAAGCATGATGAATCAAAGATTTTAACCAAGATGCCAAAGAAATGGCAGAAGCCTTCTGGCCTTTCCTGGAACCGGAAAAGATAACAAATAGACTAGAAGTCTTTCGGAAATCTTTAGTAGCTTCAACATAATATTTCAAAGCTCTAACTACATCCAAAGAATGCAACGATCTTTCCTTAGAGTTCTTAGGATTAGGACACAATGAAGGAACCACAATTTCTCTACTAATGTTGTTAGAATTCACAACCTTAGGTAAAAATTTAAATGAAGTTCGCAAAACCGCCTTATCCTGATGAAAAATCAGAAAAGGAGACTCACAAGAAAGAGCAGATAATTCAGAAACTCTTCTAGCAGGAGATGGCCAAAAGAAACAAAACTTTCCAAGAAAGTAATTTAATATCCAGCGAATGCATAGGTTCAAACGGAGGAGCTTGAAGAGCCCCCAGAACCAAATTCAAACTCCAAGGAGGAGAAATTGACTTAATGACAGGTTTTATACGAACCAAAGCCTGTACAAAACAATGAATATCAGGAAGATTAGCAATCTTTCTGTGAAACAGCACAGAAAGAGCAGAAATTTGTCCTTTCAAAGAACTTGCAGACAAACCTTTATCCAGACCATCCTGAAGAAACTGTAAAATTCTAGGAATTCTAAAAGAATGCCAAGAAAAATGATGAGAAGAACACCAAGAAATGTAAGTCTTCCAGACTCGATAATATATCTTCCTAGACACAGATTTACGAGCCTGTAACATAGTATTAATTACGGAGTCAGAGAAACCTCTATGACTGAGAATCAAGCGTTCAATCTCCATACCTTTAAATTAAAGGATTTGAGATCCTGATGGAAAAAAGGACCTTGAGACAGAAGGTCTGGTCTTAACGGAAGAGTTCACGGTTGGCAAGAGGCCATCCGGACAGGATCCGCATACCAAAAACCTGAGAGGCCATGCTGGAGCCACCAGCAGAACAAATGAGCATTCCTTCAGAATCTTGGAAATCACTCTTGGAAGAAGAACTAGAGGCGGAAAGATATAAGCAGGATGATACTTCCAAGGAAGTGACAATGCATCCACTGCTTCCGCCTGAGGATCCCTGGATCTGGACAGATACCTGGGAAGCTTCTTGTTTAGATGAGAAGCCATCAGATCTATTTCTGAAAGTCCCCAGATTTGAACAATCTGAAGAAATACCTCTGGGTGAAGAGACCATTCGCCCGGATGTAATGTTTGGGGACTGAGATAATCCGCTTCCCAATTGTCTATACCTGGGATGTGAACCGCAGAAATTAGACAGGAGCTGGATTCCGCCCATACAAGTATTCAAGATACTTCTTTCATAGCCAGAGGACTGTGAGTCCCTCCCTGATGATTGACATATGCCACGGTTGTGACATTGTCCGTCTGAAAACAAATGAACGACTTTCTTTAGAAGAGGCCACGACTGAAGAGCTCTGAAAATCGCACTGAGTTCCAAAATGTTGATTGGTAATCTCGCCTCCTGAGATTCCCAAACCCCCTGCGCTGTCAGAGACCCCCATACAGGTCCCCAACCTGTCAGACTTGCATCTGTTGAGATCACAGTCCAGGTCGGAAGAACAAAAGAAGCCCCCTGAACTAAACGATGGTGGTCTGTCCACCACATCAGAGAGTGTCGTACATTCGGTTTTAAAGATATTAATTGTGATATCTTTGTATAATCCCTGCACCACTGGTTCAGCATACAGAGCTGAAGAGGTCGCATGTGAAAATGAGCAAAGGGGATCGCGTCCGATGCAGCAGTCATAAGACCTAGAATTTCCATGCATAAGGCTACCGAAGGGAATGATTGAGACTGAAGGTTTTGACAAGCTGAAACCAATTTCAGACGTCTCTTGTCCGTCAACGACAGAGTCATGGACACTGAATCTATCTGGAAACCTAAAAAGGTTACCCTTGTCTGAGGAATCAACAAACTCTTTGGTAAATTGATCTTCCAACCATGTTCTTAAAGAAACGATACAAGTCGATTCGTATGAGATTCTGCTAAATGTGAAGACTGAGCAAGTACCAAGATATCGTCCAAATAAGGAAATACCACAATACCCTGTTCTCTGATTACAGATAGTAGGGCACCGAGAACCTTTGTAAAAATCCTTGGAGCTGTTGCTAGGCCAAACGGCAGAGCCACAAACTGGTAATGCTTGTCTAGAAAAGAGAATCTCAGAAACTGAAAGTGATCTGGATGAATCAGAATATGCAGATATGCATCTTGTAAATCTATTGTGGACATATAATGCCCTTGCTGAACAAAAGGCAGAATAGTCCTTATAGTTACCATTTTGAATGTTGGTATTCTTACATAACGATTCAATATTTTTAAATCCAGAACTGGTCTGAAGGAATAATCCTTCTTTGGTACAATGAATAGATTTGAGTAAAACCCCAGACCCTGTTCCAGAACTAGAACTGGCACAATTACTCCAGCCAACTCTAGATCTGAAACACATTTCAGAAACGCTTGAGCCTTCACTGGATTTATTGGAACGCGAGAAAGAAAAAATCTTCTTGCAGGAGACCTTATCTTGAAACCTATTCTATACCCTTGTGAAACAATGTTCTGAATCCAAAGACTGTGAATCGAATTGATCCAAATTTCTTTGAAAAATTGTAATCTGCCCCCTACCAGCTGGGCTGGAATGAGGGTCGCACCTTCATGTGGACTTGGGAGCTGGCTTTGGCTTTCTAAAAGGCTTGGATTTATTCTAGACTGGAGATGGTTTCCAAACTGATACCGTTCCTGTAGGGGAAGGATCAGGCTTTTGTTCCTTATTGTGACGAAAGCAACGAAAACGATTAGCAGCCCTATATTTACCTTTAGATTTTTTATCCTGTGGTAAAAAAGTTCCTTTCCCCCCAGTAACAGTTGAAATAATAGAATCCAACTGCGAACCAAACAATTTATTACCTTGGAAAGAAAGGGAAAGCAAAGTTGACTTAGAAGACATATCAGCATTCCAAGTTTTAAGCCATAAAGCTCTTCTAGCTAAAATAGCTAAAGACATATACCTGACATCAACCCTAATGATATCAAAGATGGCATCACAAATAAAGTTATTAGCATGTTGAAGAAGATTAACAATGCTATGAGTATTATTATCTGTTACTTGTTGTGCTAAAGCCTCCAACCAGAAAGTTGAAGCTGCAGCAACATCCGCCAAAGATATAGCAGGCCTAAGAAGATTACCTGAACATAAATAAGCTTTTCTTAGAAAGGATTCAATTTTCCTATCTAAAGGATCCTTAAAGGAAGTGCTATCTGCCGTAGGAATAGTAGTACGTTTAGCAAGAGTAGAGATAGCCCCATCAACCTTAGGGATTTTGTCCCAAAACTCTAATCTGTCAGATGGCACAGGATACAATTTCTTAAACCTTTTAGAAGGAGTAAATGAATTACCCAGATTATTCCATTCCCTGGAAATTACTTCAGAAATAGCATCAGGGACGGGAAAAACCTCCGGATTAACTACAAGAGGTTTAAAAACCGTATTTAAACGTTTAGATTTAGTATCAAGAGGACCAGATTCCTCTATTTCTAATGCAATTAAGACTTCTTTAAGTAAAGAACGAATAAATTCCATTTTAAATAAATATTAAGATTTATCAGTGTCAATCTCTGAAACAGAATCCTCTGAACCAGAAAAATCATCATCAGAAACAGAATCAGAATGATGATGTTCATTTAAAAATTCATCTGGAAAATGAGAAGTTTTAAAAGACCTTTTACGTTTACTGGAAGGAGGAATAACAGACATAGCCTTCCTAATAGATTTAGAAACAAAATCTCTTATGTTAACAGGAACACCCTGAGAATTAGATGTTGATGGAACAGCAACAGGTAATGGAACATTACTAAAGGAAAACAGAATTTATGCTTACCTGATAAATTACTTTCTCCAACGGTGTGTCCGGTCCACGGCGTCATCCTTACTTGTGGGAATATCTCTTCCCCAACAGGAAATGGCAAAGAGTCCCAGCAAAGCTGGCCATATAGTCCCTCCTAGGCTCCGCCCACCCCAGTCATTCGACCGACGGACAGGAGGAAAAATATAGGAGAAACCATATGGTACCGTGGTGACTGTAGTTAGAGAAAATAATTCATCAGACCTGATTAAAAAACCAGGGCGGGCCGTGGACCGGACACACCGTTGGAGAAAGTAATTTATCAGGTAAGCATAAATTCTGTTTTCTCCAACATTGGTGTGTCCGGTCCACGGCGTCATCCTTACTTGTGGGAACCAATACCAAAGCTTTAGGACACGGATGAAGGGAGGGAGCAAATCAGGTTACCTAAACGGAAGGCACCACGGCTTGCAAAACCTTTCTCCCAAAAATAGCCTCCGAAGAAGCAAAAGTATCAAATTTGTAAAATTTGGCAAAAGTGTGCAGTGAAGACCAAGTCGCTGCCTTACATATCTGATCAACAGAAGCCTCGTTCTTGAAGGCCCATGTGGAAGCCACAGCCCTAGTGGAGTGAGCTGTGATTCTTTCAGGAGGCTGCCGTCCAGCAGTCTCATAAGCCAATCGGATGATGCTTTTAAGCCAAAAGGAAAGAGAGGTAGAAGTTGCTTTTTGACCTCTCCTTTTACCAGAATAGACGACAAACAGAGAAGATGTTTGTCTGAACTCTTTTGTAGCTTCTAAGTAGAATTTTAGAGCACGGACTACATCTAAATTGTGAAGCAAACGTTCCTTCTTTGAAACTGGTTTCGGACACAAAGAAGGTACAACTATCTCCTGGTTAATATTCTTGTTGGAAACAACCTTAGGAAGAAAATCAGGCTTAGTACGCAAAACAACCTTATCTGAATGGAACACCAGATAGGGCGGAGTACACTGCAGAGCAGATAACTCTGAAACTCTTCTAGCAGAAGAAATAGCAACCAAAAACAAAACTTTCCAAGATAATAACTTAATATCTATGGAATGTAGAGGTTCAAACGGAACCCCCTGAAGAACTGAAAGAACTAGATTTAGACTCCAGGGAGGAGTCAAAGGTCTGTAAACAGGCTTGATCCTAACCAGAGCCTGAACAAATGCTTGAACATCTGGCACAGCTGCCAGTCGTTTGTGTAGTAAGACAGATAAAGCAGAAATCTGTCCCTTTAGAGAACTTGCAGATAATCCTTTATCCAAACCTTCTTGCAGAAAGGAAAGAATCTTAGGAATTTTTATCTTATTCCATGGGAATCCCTTGGATTCACACCAACAGATATATCTTTTCCATATTTTATGGTAAATCTTTCTAGTTACCGGTTTTCTGGCCTGAACCAGAGTATCTATCACAGAATCTGAAAACCCACGCTTTGATAGAATCAAGCGTTCAATCTCCAAGCCGTCAGCTGGAGGGAGACCAGATTTGGATGTTCGAATGGACCCTGAACAAGAAGGTCCTGTCTCAAAGGTAGCTTCCATGGTGGAACCGATGACATATTCACCAGGTCTGCATACCAAGTCCTGCGTGGCCACGCAGGAGCTATCAAGATCACCGAGGCCCTCTCCTGTTTGATCCTGGCTACCAGCCTGGGAATGAGAGGAAACGGTGGAAACACATAAGCTAGGTTGAAGGTCCAAGGTGCTACTAGTGCATCCACTAGAGTCGCCTTGGGATCCCTGGATCTGGACCCGTAGCAAGGAACCTTGAAGTTCTGACGAGACGCCATCAGATCCATGTCTGGAATGCCCCATAATTGAGTCAACTGGGCAAAGATCTCCGGGTGGAGTTCCCACTCCCCCGGATGGAATGTCTGATGACTCAGATAATCCGCTTCCCAGTTTTCCACACCTGGGATGTGGATCGCAGATAGATGGCAGGAGTGATCCTCCGCCCATTGAATTATTTTGGTCACTTCTTTCATCGCTAGGGAACTCCTTGTTCCCCCCTGATGATTGATATACGCAACAGCCGTCATGTTGTCTGATTGGAATCTTATGAATCTGGCCTTTGCAAGCTGAGGCCAAGCCCTGAGAGCATTGAATATCGCTCTTAGTTCCAGAATGTTTATCGGGAGAAGAGACTCTTCCCGAGACCATAGTCCCTGAGCTTTCAGGGATTCCCAGACCGCGCCCCAGCCCACTAGACTGGCGTCGGTCGTGACAATGACCCACTCTGGTCTGCGGAAGCTCATTCCCTGGGATAGATGGTCCAGGGTCAGCCACCAACGGAGTGAATCTCTGGTCTTCTGATCTACTTGAATCACTGGAGACAAGTCTGTATAGTCCCCATTCCACTGTTTGAGCATGCACAGTTGTAATGGTCTTAGATGAATTCGTGCAAAAGGAACTATGTCCATTGCTGCAACCATCAACCCTACTACTTCCATGCACTGAGCTATGGAAGGACGTGGAATAGAGTGAAGAACTTGACAAGTGCTTAGAAGTTTTGACTTTCTGACATCTGTCAGAAAAATCCTCATTTCTAAGGAATCTATTATTGTTCCCAAGAAGGGAACTCTTGTTGACGGAGACAGAGAACTTTTTTCTATGTTCACCTTCCATCCGTGAGATCTGAGAAAGGCCAGAACAATGTCTGTATGAGCCTTTGCTCTTGAAAGGGACGACGCTTGTATTAGAATGTCGTCCAAGTACGGTACTACTGCAATGCCCCTCGGTCTTAGAACCGCTAGAAGGGACCCGAGTACCTTTGTGAAAATCCTTGGAGCAGTGGCTAACCCGAATGGGAGGGCCACAAACTGGTAATGTTTGTCCAGAAAGGCGAACCTTAGGAACTGATGATGTTCTTTGTGGATAGGAATATGTAGGTACGCATCCTTTAGATCCACGGTAGTCATAAATTGACCTTCCTGGATAGTGGGTAGAATCGTTCGAATGGTTTCCATTTTGAACGATGGTACCCTGAGAAATTTGTTTAGGATCTTTAAATCCAGAATTGGTCTGAAGGTTCCCTCTTTTTTGGGAACTACGAACAGATTTGAGTAAAATCCCATTCCTTGTTCCGTCATTGGAACAGGGTGTATCACTCCCATCTTTAACAGGTCTTCTACACAATGTAAGAACGCCTGTCTCTTTATTTGGTTTAAGGATAAGTGAGACATGTGGAACCTTCCCCTTGGGGGTAGTTCCCTGAATTCCAGAAGATAACCCTGAGAAACTATTTCTAGTGCCCAGGGATCCTGAACATCTCTTGCCCAAGCCTGAGCAAAGAGAGAGAGTCTGCCCCCTACTAGATCCGGTCCCGGATCGGGGGCTACTCCTTCATGCTGTTTTGTTAGCAGCAGCAGGCTTCTTGGCCTGCTTACCCTTGTTCCAGCCTTGCATAGGTTTCCAGGCTGGTTTGGGCTGTGAGGCATTACCCTCTTGCTTAGAGGATGCAGAATTAGAGGTCGGTCCGTTCCTGAAATTGCGAAAGGAACGAAAATTAGACTTATTCTTGGCCTTGAAAGGCCTATCTTGTGGAAGGGCGTGGCCCTTTCCCCCAGTGATGTCTGAGATAATCTCTTTCAATTCTGGCCCAAAGAGAGTTTTACCTTTGAAAGGGATGTTAAGCAATTTTGTCTTGGATGATACATCCGCTGACCAAGACTTTAGCCAAAGCGCTCTGCGTGCCACAATTGCAAACCCTGAATTTTTCGCCGCTAATCTAGCTAATTGCAAAGCGGCATCTAAAATAAAAGTTAGCCAACTTAAGTGCGTGAACTCTGTCCATAACCTCCTCATATGGAGTCTCTCTACTGAGCGACTTTTCTAGTTCCTCGAACCAGAACCACGCTGCTGTAGTGACAGGAACAATGCACGAAATGGGTTGTAGAAGGTAACCTTGCTGTACAAAAATCTTTTTAAGCAAACCTTCCAATTTTTTATCCATAGGATCTTTGAAAGCACAACTATCCTCGATAGGAATAGTAGTTCGCTTGTTTAGAGTAGAAACTGCCCCCTCAACCTTAGGAACTGTCTGCCATAAGTCCTTTCTGGGGTCGACCATAGGAAATAATTTCTTAAATATAGGGGGGGGAACAAAAGGTATGCCGGGCTTCTCCCACTCCTTATTCACTA
Source organism: Bombina bombina (assembly GCF_027579735.1). Taxonomy (NCBI): domain Eukaryota; kingdom Metazoa; phylum Chordata; class Amphibia; order Anura; family Bombinatoridae; genus Bombina; species Bombina bombina. The sequence continues at coordinate 44,893,815 of NC_069508.1, forward strand.
TGTCCGCCACCCGCTTGGGTATAGGAAAAGCGTCGGGGTGCACCGGAACCTCTAGAACCTTGTCCATCTTGCATAATTTCTCTGGAATGACCAAGTTGTCACAATCATCCAGAGTAGATAACACCTCCTTAAGCAGTGCGCAGAGATGTTCTAATTTAAATTTAAATGTCACAACATCAGGTTCAGCTTGTTGAGAAATTTTTCCTGAATCTGAAATTTCCCCATCTGACAAAACCTCCCTCATGGCCACTTCAGATTGGTGTGAGGGTATGACAGAACAATTATCATCAGCGCCCTCCTGCTCTTCAGTGTTTAAAACAGAGCAATCGCGCTTTCTCTGATATGCAGGCATTTTGGATAAAAAATTTGCTATGGAGTTATCCATTAGAGCCGTCAATTGTTGCATGGTAATAAGCATTGGCGCGCTAGATGTACTAGGGGCCTCCTGCGTGGGCAAAACTGGTGTAGACACAGTAGGAGATGATGTAGTATCATGTCTACTCTCCTCATCTGAGGAATCATCTTGGGCAATTTCATTATCTGTGGCAGTACTGTCCTTACTTTGTTTGGACGCTATGGCACAATTATCACACAATTTTGAATGGGGAGACACATTGGCTTTCATACATATAGAACATAGCTTATCCGAAGGCACAGACATGTTAAACAGGCTTAAACGTGTCAATAAAGCACAAAAACCGTTTTAAAACAAAACCGTTACTGTCTCTTTAAATTTTAAACAGAGCACACTTTATTACTGAATATGTGAAAAAGTATGAAGGAATTGTTCAAAATTTACCAAAATTTCACCACAGTGTCTTAAAGCATTAACAGTATTGCATACCAATTTTCAGAGCTTTAACCCTTAAAATAACGGAACCAGAGCCATTTACAAATTTAACCCCTATACAGTCCCAGCTACAGCCTTTGCTGTGACCTAACCAAGCCCAGAGGGGAATACGATACCAAATGACGCCTTCTAGAAACTTTTCCAACTACTTTCAGGTCCTCACACATGCATCTGCATGTCTTGCTCTCAAAAACAACTGCGCAGTAATGGCGCGAAAATGAGGCTCAGCCTACAACTGGGAAGGCCCTCCCTGACTGGAAAAGGTGTCTAACATAGTGCCTGACGTTAAAAAATGTTCCCCAAGTTTATAAGTGTTTATTATCAGCATAAACATGTATAAAATGTCCAAATAAAGCAATCTATTTAGCCCATAAAAGTGTCTACCAGTTTTATAGCCCATATTAAGCCCTTTATTCTGTTTGAAACTAAGAAAATGGCTTACCGGTCCCCATGAGGGGAAATGACAGCCTTCCAGCATTACACAGTCTTGTTAGAAATATGGCTAGTCATAACTTAAGCAGAAAAGTCTGCTAACTGTTTCCCCCAACTGAAGTTACTTCATCTCAACAGTCCTATGTGGAAACAGCAAACGATTTTAGTTACTGTCTGCTAAAATCATCTTCCTCTCACAAACAGAAATCTTCATCCTTTTCTGTTTCAGAGTAAATAGTACATACCAGCACTATTTTAAAATAACAAACTCTTGATAGTAGAATAAAAAAACTACATTTAAACACCACATACTCTTAACCATCTCCGTGGAGATGTTGCCTGTGCAACGGCAAAGAGAATGACTGGGGTGGGCGGAGCCTAGGAGGGACTATATGGCCAGCTTTGCTGGGACTCTTTGCCATTTCCTGTTGGGGAAGAGATATTCCCACAAGTAAGGATGACGCCGTGGACCGGACACACCAATGTTGGAGAAATATTATCTGCATTAGCAAGTTTATCATGACATTCATCACAAACAACAGCCGGAGGGACAGTTACCACAAGTTTACAACAAATACACTTAACTTTGGTAGATCCAGCATCAGGCAGCGATTTTCCAGAAGTAGCTTCTGATTCAGGGTCAATCTGAGACATCTTGCAATATGTAAAAGAAAAAACAACATATAAAGCAAAATTTATAAAATTCCTTAAAGGGCCATAATACCCAAATGTTTAAAAACTTGAAAGTGATGCAGCATAGCTGTAAAAAGCTGATTAGAAAATATCACCTGAACATCTCTATGTAAAAAAAGAAAGATATTTTACCTCAAAAGTTCCTCAGTAGCCACCTCCCATTGTAAAGGATTTCTAAGCAGCATTTTAGTGTGTTTGTCCTGGGACATCTGAAGGGACTAGCATCGTGCACTCTCATATTATTTCACCAATCAGGTAAAGGAAGCTTACTATGAAATCTCATGAGAGTTAAGTCAAATCTCATGAGATCACAGTAAGAGTTCATGACCTCAGCACTGCTGATGCTGATTGGCTGCAGTTCATTTCTTCTTTTTTTTTTAATTTTTTTACCTGCAGCAGGGAGCAGCTG